>NC_056735.1:1500557471-1500679971 GCF_019279795.1 Protopterus annectens
ATTCCTCTTGTGTAATACATAATACTCTGTCACAAAAGGCTATGATACTTTTGCCATTGTAAATAGTGTTCATTTCCACAGTCTCAATGGTTAATATCAGTATACTCTATCTAGTAATGAGATATAGTAAAGACTTTAACTTATGTCCATTAAGTAACTGCAAAACAACATCCAATGCCATGGTATGTAAAAGATGTGGTTGACCCTCTCTCCCTAGCTCAACCCCTCATCTTAAAATAACACTGGTTACTAGAGTTTGCCTTAAATAATCTGGAACACATTCTTTGTAACTATCCCTATGACATAGCCTATCTTGATAACTGAGGGTATGTGTTTTTTTTTTTTCCTAATTTAAGCAAAGCCTGAAGACACATTTGCTTTACCAAGTCCTCTTTCTAATTTGAGTCCCTTGAACTTGTTTAACTAGTAAGCATTTTTTCATGGTTGAATGATTGTCCTGTAAATTATGTAATATATAAACAATTTACTAACACTTGCATTAATTTCTTTAAGCCTTCCTCATTCTTAGTTCAATGTCCACTTGTTTCTTTTGGAACCAAACAGTTTATATATTCATATTTATTACAATCCATTGCTGTCAAATTATAGCACATTGAAAAAAATGTAGGTTCTCTTATGTTTTCCAAGTTATCTAATCAAGTTAATCAGGCTCTCATTATGGTCTCTGTGTTTTTATGAAGGGGGTATTTTTTAGGCTGCAACTGTATCTTTATTAGCTTATTTTATTGAAATATCTGGAGGACCAAACATAAATATTACCTAGTTTTGAGGATATTTCAACATAACAGAAAAATTATTAATATGGTTTCAGCACTGAGGGCATGTAGCAATGATAAAGCACTAAACAACCACAGTATTTAAAAAAACAAAACAAAATCTTTTATGCTAAATGGAGCATAGATAACCAAGGTCTGGAAATGAATGAGTAGCTGCTTCTGAAAAGATTGCTGTATAAGGGAAAACAACGTAAGTAAACTATAACATTGTTTTTCACATAATGTGCATGTCCTGTGATCTTGTGTTCCCCCATAGGCATGTTAACGTATACTGTAAGGTTCTCAAGACTATGTTAGAAAGTATGACTGCTGTATCAGGCAGCTTACCAACCTGGGTGTGCATTGTGAAAGAAAGTTCCTAGTGTGCAATGTTTTAAACATCTGGTTCAGACCTATGCTGTATGGCAATCAAAAAAACTTAAGGAGATACAGAGGTCAGAGCAATATAATTCATGTATCCAGCCAGGAAAAATACAATCTTTCTCCTCTAATGGAAAGATAAATCTGGATTTAATTTTAAGCACTGTACAGTGATGGATTTCTCTAGCCATACCAATGAAATATAACATGCAATTAGCGACCTTGTGGTACCATTTTGTTTTGTCTGTAATGCAGAAAATTAGCCATCCATAATCCTAAGAAGAAAAATGAAAGAAACTTTGATTTATTTTCTACCTTTTCAAAAGACAGCCAGAATCTGCTGTTACTGCGAGTCTGTTTTTGTTCAATTGCTGTGTGCACATTTTGTATGAAGAGCAGATGTTCAGTTGTGGTAGAAGTAGTCCTGCTGTTTTTGAAATAAAGACATTCAAGTATATGGTTAGTTTAAGGTGCACATTGATGTTATATTAATATTGCTAGCTGTAGTATTATATGTTATAATAGCTATATATTTTGCTACATGTATTTTAATACCAGACAAGATAACAAAATCACCTTATCTCTCTCTAACCTTACAAAATAAAAAAAAACTTCCTACCTGATAAAAAGCCTCCCTACCCCACAGAAAGAAAATACAAGGCCAGATTTTTTTTTATGAAGAAGAAAGGTAACCCAGATTTGAAAAGTTAATCATCAGTAGTACCTCTCACCATCTGAGAAATAATTCCTTTCAAAATGTTGATCCTATATTAAATAATATGTCTAGAAGAACAACATAGATGTTTGCTTTGGGCAGGACTCATGAACACTATGTCCCTTGGAACTGTGTTCCAAAGTCCTATGTGATTATTTAGGATTGATACACTATGAGGTTAGATTGCAAGACTTTGTATGCGGTCTTATCCTATTTTGTAATCTCAGTAACCCATGCTCAGAATACAAATGCAAATGACTCCACCACCGGGAACATATATGATTCATAAATGCTACACTAACTGCATATTAGGACTTGAACAGTGTATCTGCAAAGGTCCAGTGCTTGTGTCTGCACTAATCACCTTTCCCTGTTGAACATCAACATCAGAGCAAAGGAAAGGGTAAACCTCTTTGCTTTTGGTAGGAAACGTCTACCAGTTAGAGTAACTTGTGGTACAAGAAAACTTGCTACCACAACCACTGCTGTCTTCTACCTGCCCCAACAAAGTAATGTTACTGAGCTCCTGTTAGTGGACATTTTTTACAAAGTAAAATTCCCGTATTAATAAAACATAATAATGACCCTTACACCAATTTCATACAAAAATGCCAGGCATCATAACACAAACCCCTGTGGTGCTCTTGTTCCAATGAATGCAGGGGAAGGTACTGCATTATTCCAGTTACCTACATGTGATTTGTTCTCAAGGCAGCTACTGCAGTATTTAACATATTTCTTTCACTTCCAAGAATTAGTAGTTTAAAAATTAAAAATGGTTGGCAGAACTGCATGCGTTGGAGCAATCAAGAAGCATTATATGGTGCAATGATCATGATTTCTTCAAGGCATTTAACTGCTTCAGCTACCTGTTAAGACCACAGCTTACTGTTCACATTATATTGAAATGGAAATACTGTTTTAGCATTATCATGGTAAATGCAGTGTGAATATGTTTACTGAAGCTGGATAATTAGAATTCCTATGTACTTAGATTAATCCCTGATTCATGATTGCATTTTACTCCTTTCACTAATACCCCCACCATAAAGACCTGTTTTCCCCACAACCTTCCTAGAATTCTGGAATCAGACAACACAAATAAGCTTTTGGGCTTGTTCTGCCTATATTTTCTTTCCCATGGTGTCTTTCTATACTACATTAGTGAGTTACATGTGCAGTGTATCATGGCACTGTGGAAAAGAAAACATACTTCACCATTCTATCATGCATAGTTCATCTCTAAGTACAGCAATCACATAGCAGTTTCAAGTCATGCAAGGAAGTATACACTTTGGCTGGTGTGCATGGGTGACAACACATCAGATGTGCAAAGTAATATATCTGGGGATGTGCATGGCCTCACAAGTGTGCAGCTCAGGTGGAGTAGCACAACTACTGAGAAGAAGAAACTGTCTGCCTTACCCAATATGTCCCCTGAAGCTACATGATTAAGCCTGTCTATACAGCACCACATGTCAGGCACTTAGCTTGCCCTCAGTACCACTGCTGATATATACAAGTGGAGCTGACAATCCCTGAAGTTGGCTACCTCCATAGGCCTGCCTGTATGTAAGCCATAACACTGCATGCATTGCAAAAAATGTCTGTCATACATTGTTATTGACCAGTTATAGTACTGACAAGGTGTAGGAATGAGCTATATAACTACATTTGATGTACTTTGAAAAACAGCTTTGAGCTCTCTCCTGGGTATGATAGGGATGGGTCATTCCCAGGACTACCATACTCGTGTTGTTTCTTAACAAGAAACCCCCCTCACCATTCCTCTGCTGCACAAGAACATCTCCACTTGTATATCAGTATAGGTATCAGAGGAGCTAGGCTTACCATCATATATTACATGCAGTAATGGTTTCTATGGACACATAGAGTACAACCTAAACTACAGTGGCTCATAGACTTATATGACAAATCCAGTATTTTTAAATTTTTCATTGATGTTGAATGCCAATGAAAAAGCATCAAAGTTTCAGGATTACAGGTACATGATTTCCATTATGAGAGTCAAGGTTCTTCATTTCCCTGCACAGCATGAGGGGTCCTGCAACCTTTGCCTTGGATTCTTACGTAGTTATAATGCTTAAGGTAGCAAGTGCAACTCCTTTGGAATCTAAAACATCTTGTAATCGGTTGCTGATGCACTCCTATCCTGTCTCCACATCTTCCTGGTCACTGTTATAGACCAATTAAGATAAAGTTACATTTCCATAATGCTGTAACATCAAACTTAAAAAAAAAAACACTTAAAAAAGAGGGGCATGTTTATGATGTTAACTGACTAGTAACAGAATTCTTTTTGTCTGCTATTTTTTATATTTTTGACAAGAAATTAACCTTCTAGATAATTCTAAAGTTTTATAAGCAGTTAGTTTAACTAACCTACAGTGTTCTCTATGATTATTTCAAATATATATTTTTTAATTATCAAATATTTTCCTATCAAAATGTTATCTGAATAATCATTGATATATCTAGTCTGGAAATGAATCATTCAAAAACAATTTCACAAGACTCATCCTTTAAAAAGGAACTTCAGTCAGTTCTAACAAATATCCATGAATTATCCTTAAAGTTAGATAAAATGGACACTAAATTAGATAATTTCAAACGAAAGTGCTCAAAACAAATGGATCAAATCCAAGAAGCTCTTCAACAACAGAAGTCACAAATATCTGACATTGAGGATTCCTTGAATGACATGGAAAACAAACTAAATGAAGATGAAAATAAAGTTGAATTTTTATTAAAACAAAATACTCTTTTGCTAAACAAGGCTGATGACTTAGAGAACAGATCCCATAGAAATAATATCCATATTTTTAGTTTACCAGAAAAAATAGAAGGGGCTAACATGGTAAGCTTTCTGACATCCTGCCTTCCAAACATACTAGACCTCTTGAAGCAATGCCATTTTATTACTGAGACTGTAGTAGTCTTTGACTACATCTTCAAAAAAAATAAAATCTCTGAGATCTACAAAACTGAGATTTTTTTCTTCTCAAGGAAAGGAATTAATCCTAAAAACTGGCTGTGCAAAATCTCCACTCAAAATAGATGACAAAGCAATTTGTTTTCACAATTATTGTTCTGCAGCTGTCATCTCAAAAAGGAAATGTTTTCTGTTTTTAATTAGAGAACTCAAGAAATAACAAATTAAAGTTCATATACTGTTTCCTGCAAGACTAAAGGTCTTCCTCCCTGATGGTAAGTTTTTTGAAGACCCTGAAGCTGCATTATCTGGTCTACAAACAAAAATATTTTAAAACAAGTAGAAGATGTAGACTGGAACTATGTTTCCTTAAAGAGACAAGCTGAAATGCAGGATGGAAGGTTAATGAAAAGAAGTTAAGAGACAAATAATTTAACATAATTTAGTTTTTACTAGAGATAATAATGGTATATTAGTTTTCATTTTAAGTTTTGAGTTTCAAACATGTGAATAAGATGCATTCAACTGCTTTATATGGGGTAAGGAGAACCTGAAGATTCCCTATAATAAGGTAATTTAACTATAACTTTCTTCATATTTTTTCTGTCTATACCATTAAATGATTTACATCTAACTCTAGTAACATTTTATTATCTAATAGTAATACTTGAGAAGTTATTATCACCTGAAAATCATGAATATAATATTTCTCTTCTTTAATAGTTATATTTATCAGTATATATTTAATGTCTAGGTCTTCTTTGCTTCATTATATCTGAGTTACAATTACTTTGATCTTGGTAAATAACTGCATTGGGGTACAGTAAACATCTAATCTTGAACTTTACCTTGTCATAAGCTTCATTTGCAGGGTTATTTATGTAAAATACACAAGTTATAGTTTTACTGTGGTAACTTGCTTTGATCTCACTTTTATTATGAAATTAGAAAGCTGAACAGCTTACTGATGATGCTAACTCACTAGTTGTATTTATTTAGAAAACAGACTCATAAGCACATAGTATTGTTTTTTAATTTTCACTTCTTGCTCTCTTTTTGTTTTATCTTCTGCCCTTTATGTGTAACTTAATGTTTGATTGTTATGCTTGTGCAGATGCCAGCCACCACTGAAAAGTATTTGTAATGTGGGCAAGAGATGTTTTGAAGTTCGGCAGATTTGAGTGAAGGTCTGCTCCTGTACCTATGACTGGCAGTTGAGGGTGGCTTGGCTGCTGGTGTTTGTTTATGGCGACTGTATAGATACAATTGGGGGAAGTTGTTTTTTTGAAAGATTGTCTTTCTATTTGGTGTTGTTGTTACTTTAACATGTTCTGCTGTGATGTCTTGGGTTATTCATAGATATTGATTTTAATCCTGTTGCTGCAGTCCAGTAGCTTGGTTTCTTCTCTGGTTACCAGAGCAAGTGGGACTCTGCATGTGCTGCAGTTAGGGTTACCACGTGTCCCTCTTTGGGCAGTTGTGCCCTACGGAAAAGAATTAAAAAACAGCAAATATCCTGAGATTTTTAGGGTAATTTTTTTTTTTATGTTTTCTTTAATAGTTGCATGAAACAGTTATTTTGTATCTGAAATACCTAAATGTTATATGAAACAGCAAAAGCAACTCAAAAGCTACAAGAATAAGGTTTTATTTTGGCAAAAAAGTAAAGTTCTGTCCTTTGCAATGGCTATGGGTATGTTTTGTCCTGCAAAATGTCCCATGTCTACAAGAATGTCCCACTTTGGGCATTTGAAAAGGTGACAACCCTAGTGGGACAGAGGAGTGGTTGTTGTGACCCAGCAGTCTTATTTTTAAGGGAGGATGTTGGATATTAATAGATACTGTAATTTGCTTGGCTTGAGCACTGGTTGACATTATGGATCTTTGATGTTTTTCTCTGTGAACTATTCTGTTATCTTAAACTTCCCACCATGTTCTTGAGAAATTTAAGCTAACTGTAGAGTCCTGGATACTTTAAAGAGTTTGGCTGTCAATCAAAACACAAAGGGTGGATCTCACGTTTTATTCATAAGACTTTATAGATACAATCAGTCTTGTTAGTTAAAGAGAAAATAAGTGTTAAAACTTTTGACTTTATTAAAAAGACCTGTCAAAGACTAACTATTTCAAGTAACAAAATAAATGTATACATATTTTGTATACATTTATTGTTCATTTAATGTTCTCTTTCCTCTAAATGATTATCTTAGTTAAAGGACAGGTTAACCAGCCAAACATTGCATTATATTTTGAACAGCTGTATTTGAAATGCATTGATTAATTTAAGATTGCATCTGAATTTTTTTTTTGATAATTCAAAGTATAAATCTAAGTAGTTTGTGGTTCATTAGTTATTAGAATTACTACCTACAGAACAATAATAAGGAGCTAGTTGTTAAAATATTTGAGTTTGTATACTAAATATAACTTTACTTTATGGAATGTACATTTTGATATTATAAGAAACATTTTGACTTAGGTGATTAGATAGCAAATATGAGTGCATTTATATATATATATATATATATATATATATATATATATATATATATATATATATATGTTACATATACTTTATAAAAACATATAATAAGAAACAGAATATGATAGAGTTAGAGACATAGAATTTCTGCTTGGAATATATAGATATATATATTTATCAAGATATTAATATAAAATATTTTAGATTCTAAATGCTTCATAAATTTTCACAAGACTGTTAAAGATTGGAAGTTTTTTTTAAAATACTGACTGGTATAAAGTAATGTATTTCGACTTTTCCCGGTTAGGGGTCACCACAGCAGAACTCCAGTCCGCTAATGATTAGCAGTGGATTTTTACAGTGCCAAGTTGCCAGCCCAACACCCAACCTTCAAAGAAGGCACACCCATTCACACACGCACCTACTTGCATGTCTTTAACATCACTTGACTGTGGGGAGGACATGCAGACTCCACACAGAAGGCGCACCAGCCGAGAATCGAACAGGAGTACCTCTTGCTGTGAGGCGACAATGCTAACCACTGCACCACCACTGGTATATTATTTAGATATCATGATTTATAATTTTATCTGAGTAGCAGGGTAGCAGTACTCTCACTCTTGTAGATGAGCGGGAATGTTTGGGTAGTTTGTATGTCCAAACTAGGAGTTTTAGACTCCATGAGGGGTGTGAGGGATTTTAATCATATATGTTCAACAAGATTTTAAACATATATGTTCAATAATTTGAGACATATTTTATTAAAATTTTTTTTTTTGGTGTCTACTTCTGTTATCAATATTTATACAGTTAATTTAGAAGTTTCTAATTAGATGAATTCCAGTATTCAGTTCCTGGTTTTAAAAGTGGTACAATGTTGCTATTATCATTTTGAAATGATGAAAACATGTCTAATATATTTGTTAAACCTTCCATGTATCAACTCAAGTGTATTTATGCTACTACAGCAAACAAAACTAAACCAAACTATTTAAAATTACTGCTAGAAGCCGTACTAAATGAGAAACCACAAAATTTATTTAAACGCTAAAATACAAACGTTTTTCGTCCAACACTGTGGTTAGACTTCTTCAGAATAAATCCAAAACAGTAAACATTTCTTTTCAAAGAATATTTATACTGCGCGCCAAATACTCTAATGGTATAATTAATGTGCAGATGTCTTAAAGGCACAAACTCCAAAATTAAAACAAGAACTACCATAAGTCCGATTATTTTATAACCACAGTAATAGCAAGCCCAAAAATGATATCTACTGTCTTATATTGATTGTAATTTCAACAACAAATAAATAAATGAATAAATAAATACTAACCGAAGAGTGTGTACAATCTAATACTAATATTGACATGTGCAAGTTGTGGGGAACTAAAAAAAAAAAATATATATATATATATATATATATATATATATATATATATATATATATATTATACATCCTGCACAGGTCATATTAATACGCTTCATATTTTGAAAGTCATATTGATACATTTCATATTTTGAAAAAATATATATACTCATCTGAATAAAGTTAAAATTAAAATAAGTTAAACTACATATAAAAGCAACAGTCTAAGCTAACTTAAGGTCAAGAACATTCTCAAATTGTAACTACCTAATGTTTGGTGTATTAAAGAGACATATATATGTATGTGAAATTAATTTAAAAAAAACATGTGAATACACCAAAGTAAAAAAATTTACATTAAAAAAAATTCTCATGTTAATACTGCTAATGCCCTAAATGGTATTAATAATATAAAACAATGTTAAACATGTTAAAAAATTCTAATATTAGTATTGTATGTTAAAAATTATGTATGCAGATAATCTAAAAAGCCCATGACAGTGTTTACAAAAAGGACCTTATCTGTCCAAACTTCTAAGTTTTAGTAAACACATTAGGGAGCATTTTTCATTTAAACCTGGGTCAGAATAGGCATTAAGTTTAATTTGCCATAGTAACTCTTTCTTTTCTAGTAAGAGGCCGAAAGGACCTCCCCTAGGATCTTGTATTCTTTGGTCAATTATTTTGAACTGGAACTTCATTTATTTATTTGTTGTTGCAATTACAATCAATATAAGATAGTAGATATCATTTTTGGGCTTGTTATTACTGTGGTTATAAAATAATTGGACTTATGGTAGTTCAAGTGTATTTATATTAACATCAATGGTCTAAACAATGGTTGTAAGAGAGGGAGTTTAAATAAGTATTTAAAATTATTTAATTCACAGCTTATTTTTTACAGGAGACACATTTATTATAGATATATAATTTAATATTTATAGATAGATATATATAGACTTAATACTAAGACATATTCGGTGTTAGCTAGTTCTCATTATACTCAGAAAAAATAGAGGGATGTCTGTTCTATGGAAAATGCTCACTCTATGCTTAAGATTATTTGGGTCTATATTACAATGTTGAACTCACAAGAGTCCGAACATTGTAATATCAAACTCAAATGTTCGAAATAGGAAAATAGCAAAGCCACGGCACACTGATTTTTTTTCCAGGGGAAAAAAAAATCAATGGGCCATTTTTGAGGCTTTGCTATTTTCTCCACTGTGGTGCAATCTCAGAGTTGGTATATTTATGTAGGGGTGTGTGGGGGCACAGCCTCCCACATTGAGGGGTGTGTGGGGCAAAGCCCCCACATTAGTTTAAGTTTAAAGTGTTTTTTTTTTTTGTACCAGAACAGCGATTTTTTTTTCCCACGGGAAAAAAATCTCTGTTCTTTGTTTTCATAATTCTTGGGTTTTGAACTTTATGGTTCGATATTATATTGTGCGAACTCCTGTGAGTTTGACGCTGTAATATAGACCCGATTATTGGATCATATAATGATAAGAAAAGGAATGTTCTGTTCAGTAACTTTAGAAATAAAAAGAAGAATATATACTCTCATTAATGAATATTGTATCCCAGGAATAGAAACTAGTACTGTTAGTAATCAATTGAACCAAATAGTCCAAATTTCAAAAAGTAGTATCATACTGGCAGGAGATTTTAATTGTATACTAAAAGTTGATGATACTAATTCCACAAGAAAGAGGAAAATATTGGCCCCAGCAAAAGGGTTAATAAAGTGTATTGACTTTTTTCATATTAGAGTCAAAAATGTTTTTTTCAGACTCAGATTCACTTTTTTCACTTATTATTCAAGCAGACAAGGAACTCAAGCTAGAAATTATAGACTATAAATTTCTAATGAGTTACAAGATGGATTAAATAAGGTTAAAGTAGTTTTGTGTCCACTTTTAGACCACAAGGCCATAACTTTTGAGCGAACTTTAAAATCTGGCAATAATATAACTATTAGATGTACACTTGCTTATATAACTAATTTGAAAGAATGTAAAGACCTTTTCATGAATGCAATACAGACTTTTGCAGAAACTCATTTCACAGATACCATTTCTGAAATTTATATCTGGGATTCTCTAAAGGCCTACCTATATGGTAGAATTATATTTTGGTATGGTTTTAAAAAGTTATGGGACAAAGAATTGACTGAGTTGCAAGAACAATTGATAAGTTAAAACATATTAGTCAAAAGACAAGTGCTAATATAACAAAATAAATGAATACCTTAAATAATAAATATTTAGAGATTTTAAATCATAAGGTTATAATTAATTTGGAGAAGATTAAGATTTTAGATGTTGCTGTTAATCCTAAATCTATGCATAACTTAGCTAACAGAACAACAATCTAAAATAGATCCAATAATGTTAAGGAAATATATCCTAACAAGTGTAGAAAAATAAAGGTACTGAGACTGAAGACATCATGAAAGAATTTAGAAGTCATTTTGAAAACATTAACAAAAACAACACATTAATAGGCTGTCAGGAAGAAATCAAACCATTTATTAGAAAACATATTAATAATAAATTAACTGAAAACAGACAAAAATAATAGATAAACCTATTACTCTCTCTGAACTTAAAACCCAAATCAACAGATCAAAACCTAACAAGGCCCCTGGTAAGGATGGTAAACCTAACAAGGCTCCTGGTAATGATGGTATTATACATGAACTATATAAATTAATGTCAAAAGAAGCCACATCTATTTTACTCAAAGTCTTTTCAGTTATTAAATCATTAGTAAATATTCCTCCTTCCTGGAGGTTTATTCCTGCCTCACCAACTCTAAAAGCAGGTAAAGATCCTGTTAAATGTCCTCTTATAGACCAATATCTTTATTAAATACAGATTACGAATTATTTATGGTTATTCATGTTAATAGAATAAAACAGTTTCTACCATCTATGGTTAGCAGTGGCCAAACTGGATTAAAAGTGAACAAGAATTCATATGATAACATTAAAATAATATTGACAATAATTGATTATGTAACTAAAACAAAAATACAAATTAAAACTAATAAGTTTAGATATAGATAGTGCTTTTGACTCTGTAAGCTGAAATTACCTCTCATTAGTGCTAAAAGAAAGCAACTTCTTGAACAATTTCATTCATCGTATTAATCTTCTCTATGAAAACTCTCATGCATATGTTAAAATAGGTACACATACTTCAGAATCATTTAGACTTTCTAAAGGAACCAAACAAGGATGTCCTCTCTTGCCTTTTGCTCTTTATATTAGTCATAGAACCTTTTGCCAATTTTATAAGATCAAACCCAAACAGTAAAGGTGTTCAGGTGGGGAAACATTCATTATTTAAAATTCAGCTGTTTGCAGAAGACATTTTATTGACCTTAAATGAATGTAATAGTTAAATTTCATATGTCTTTAAAGCAATAAAAATAATTCAGAAGAAATATGGCCTTAGTTTTAATAATAGCAAACAAAAATTTACCCATAAATATTAATACTAATGCTATAGGTAAAGGATTTACCAAACATATGCTTCAAGAAAAAAATATTTAAGGATAATTGTTACCAACAATATTAATGATATAATCACTTTCTACTATAATAACAGTTTAACTTCAATAAGTAATCTTGCAAACAATTGTAAGAAATAATGTTCACTATGTAAGACAGACTTTCCATAATTAAAATGATTATTCTGCCACAAATATTATATATCATGCAATCATTATCTTTACCACTACCAAAAATTGTATAAAACTGTTTAATTCTTCAATGTTAAATTTTTTATCATTTCCTAAAAACCTAAGTTAGTTTTAGTTCATCATACTAGAGATTGGGCACTTGGTGGTATTGGTCTGCCGGACTCGGTGATATATTCAATAGCCTCAATCATTAAGATGGTAGCTCTCTGGTCAAATGATTATTATACTGTCAGATGGAAAGAGCTTCAAAAAACTTTGTATTAGTAATTATTTATTCCAGAGATTTAAATCATAATTCTATTTCAAATAATATTTTACTTTGCTTCCTAAAATAGTATTTCACAAATAATTCTAATACAACAATTAGGTCTACCTATCTATTCACTGATTACCTTGAGACATTTCATTTATAGAAACCCAATATATAAAGCATGTTTTTTTTTCTCATTTTCACAATAGCCAATACTCACAATAATAATTCCACTTTCAACTTATAAGCAATGATTACTTTTAAATAAAACAATCTGATATATTGATTTTAATTAAAGGACAAAAAAATTACATTATTTTGATTATATAATAAATATATTTGATTTGGAAAAAGATATGTGGTTACATGTAGAGAATTGTAGACAGTTTCTTGAACACAAGATGAATTCAATGCAAAAAAACTGTAAGAAGTCATATTCCTAAATTAATTCAGTTCTTATCCTTTTGGACACAGAATACAATTGAGAAAGGTCTTTTATCTAAATTATATACAGTGAGTGAAAAAGAAATAGAATGTAGTATAGCTACTGGAATTATTTCAAACATATTAATAATATATATCCAGTTGACGAGGATAAAATATTAATTTTGTTGTCATCAATGCAAACTACCTTTTCATTCAAATGGAGATTATTTTCTTGGTAATTTATTCATAGATCTTTCTTTACTCTGCACAGAATATAATTAATGTTTAAAAATATAGCTTGTTGGAGATGTAAATTAGAGGTTACAGAAGATTGGCAACATATGTTTTTGATTGTGTTGTGCTTAAACCTTACTGGGACAATATTTTTTTTTTCTTGCAGGCTCTATTTACAGGCAAATTTACTTCAACAAAATCATTAAATGTATTTAATTCCCCAATACCTGAATGTGTTTCAAGACTAAAACATCCAGTCTTATGGAGTAGCTTATTAATCTCAAGGAAAATTATAACAAAAAAATTAAAAAAAATGAATCTAATCCCTCTTTAAATGAATTCATCAACATTATATCAGAACTTTGTCAGTTGGAACCATCAGAACAAGGATGACTTCTTCATACAACATGTGGAGCAACCTTAAAGAACTACTAAATAAACAACCTGTGATCTTTATGTATAATAATTTAACTAATGAAATGCATTAGGATTCTCATTGTTTAGTAGACACTCTTGTAAATAGTTGCATTATTGTGTTTTTGTGTGATTTTTAAAATCAACTTTTTCTCTTTTATACATTTTGATTTATATTTCTATTTACAATAAGTATTATGCTCTCATTTGCTTTAATCTTAATAAAAAATTTAAATAAGCCACTTAAAAACTAGCATGAGTAGTAGACTCAGATTAAATACCCATCTTTAGTGTTAAACTTTTTACTAATATGCTTTCATCAAAAATGACTTCTTCATACATACTCCATAAAAACACAGTATTCTAAAACGAATATGAACCAATGAACATTCAAGTTCAGTTATCAATTAATTAGATGTTAAAGTAACAAACGCAAGTAACACCCAATACATATTTTTTTCCATGCAGATTTTTTGTAAAATATATATTTAAAACATATGCATGTGTTAAAAAGAAATGTAAATACCTTATCATTTATTCCTTATTGACCTTTAACCTCTTGTCCTTTAAAAATTACTTTATATGGATAGCTTAATTTGGTCCAGGATACTTATCTGTGTTTAGCCTAACCTGCCATTCTGTTTCAAGCTTTCCAACCTGCTTTTATAGCATCCCCCCTCATATCTAAAGGAGCATGCCTAATAACTGAAAATAAAAACTTTTTATACTTGTCACAGGTGGTAGTATGTTCGTACAAAGCATTGTTTGTATCTTTAATTTTAATGTAATATAAGTATTCCTTAATTCTTTTGTCCAAGCTATGGATTGTCATCCCAATATAAAATTCTTGGCAAACCGAGTACATCCCTATATAAACTACCCCTTTAGAGTTACAAGTATATCTTCCTAAAATCTGTATAGTATAGTCTAAATGATCTAAAGAAATATAGGGAATGCGACATATGGTTTTGGAAAATGAACACAGTAGATTAGAGTAGGATAAGGGTTTGTGGGTCTATAGTTTTCAAGGTTCATGGATAGCTTGCCCTTGTGCAGAGGGATAACAGTTGCAGTCCACCATTTGTTCTGCATGGGCCTGATTGGTCATGTTTCACGCTATTAAAGAGGCAGCCCAGGATATTATCAGGTGTTTTTATCCTTTGCGAGGGCTTTTAGGACCTGTTCTTTGGTGATAATTAGGGTGTTATGGTTGGGGTATTTCTTGAGAGGCTTATGGTGATGAAAGTGGATTAAAATTGTAACTGAAGTTATCGTCAGGTAGATTAGCCATATCCAGTGTCTCAGTGTTGGTGGTTTCACTTACAAATAGTTTGGCATATTGTTGTCTATTATCTTTGATGTTGCACACAGCTGAATTATGCATCATGATTACCTTTACCTGAGAAGTTACTGTTACCTCAAGTCGGGCTCTGGTAGACTTAATTAGTCTTCTGAGTTGCTTATTATGTTTGCCTTGCTGGTTCCTATTATTGGACGTCACTTTCTTCATTTTGTTATACAACCTGTTTATGCTGGGATTCCACCAGGCAGCTTGTTTTTTGAACTTGTCCTGTGCTTATCTTAAGTAGTTGCCACTGCCTCTATGCAGCTGTAATCATGGAGTTTTTGAATGACTCCACATAGGCAGTGGTATTACCTGGGTTTTAAGGGGCTTGAAATGTTGCCATGGTGTCACTTAAAAGCATGAAGTTTGTCTTGAAATAATTACTAAAAGTTCCAGATTTAAATGGTGGCTCAAGCATTATTTTTATTTTAAAGGAGATAGCTTTGTGGTCTGACTTGTCCAGTCAGGACATTACAGTGGGGGAAAGTGCAATGTTCCCCCATGACTAGAGAACCAAGATAGGACCATGTCAAGGATGTTTGCACTCAATTCTATCTGTCTCTCTCTCTCTCTATATATATATATTTATATATATATATATATATATATATATATATATATATATATATATATATATACGGATTCACTTCAGAAGTTTGAATGATCACAAGCCTGAATTGCTTAAGCCGGAAGACCAAAAGCCTGAAATTTCATAAGCCTGAAAACTCAAAAGCCTGAATCCCATAAGACTGAAAACAGAGAGGACACATATAGTGACTGAAGACAACACAAAACAGATTATATTCCACCAAATATAAGCGGGGGGAAAGTCCCCCTGCACCACCCACCCCCTGCCACATATATATCAACTCCAAGATTGCACTTCACTACACTAAATTGCAATCTCGGAGTTGATATATTTAATTAGCAGGGGGTGGTGGGCGCAGGGGGGCTTGCCCCCCTGCCCATACTTGGTGAAAACTGCTATCCTTTGTCTTGTATGTGTTTTTGTTTGTCATTTTTTGTGGTCTGTATATTTTCAGTCTTATGGGATTCAGGCTTTTGAGTTTTCAGGCTTATGAAATTTCAGGGTTTTGGTCTTCCGGCCTATGCATTTCAGGCTTGTGATCATTCAGGCTTCTGAAGTGAAACCATATATGCACACACACACACACACACACACACACACACACACACACACACACACATATATATATATATATATATATATATATATATACATACATGCGTATAGACTAATAGACTAGCTGGTCCAGGGTGGTCATGTTGATAAAGTGCATAAATATTTGGCTTGCATGTTTGGGTTTGTATATTTGCCTATTTATAGAAGGGTAGTAATATTGTGTTGGGTACAATGGAAACTGACTCCAAATCATTTGAGTAAGTGGTGTGAGTCTCATGGGTCGTAGTGTGGGTCTTGAATCTTGCAAGGATAGGAAATGAGCCTTTGCTTATGGAGAGTTATACCTGGGGAATATCCAAAAAAAGGCTGCTGACTCCAAGAACCATGGGGGAAAGGTTTATCAATACTTGTCGATTTTGTCTCACTTTCCCCACCAGAAGCCTCTCAAGAAATACCCCAACCATAACATGCCAACTGTCTTGGAACAGGTCCCTCTGCAAGGCCAAGAGCACTGCATCCACCAGACCTGATAATACGACAGCTGTTAAAATGCCCATATTTATTCTAATCCATGTGAAAGCCACAAGAACATTGTCACAATAAAAAAAAAATTCAAAAAGATTAGCGTAACACTTTTGTCCAGCCTTCAGACATCAGAAATCAGATTGAAGGGACATCTTCACACCACCTACTAGAGGCATTTCTTTTGATCCAGGTACCAGGTTTGAAAATACCTGAACCCTAGGTCAAGAAAGAAGACTTGAGCAAGTAGTGTGAAGCTGTCCCTTTATTCTGAACTCTGAAGTCTAGATGTTATCCCTGAAGCCTGAAAGTGATATGAGCTAAGGGAAGTTACTTTGCCTGTATGGTAAGGTCTGTAAAAATGACTAGTGACTGGATGAAAGCATTACACTGACCTTTTTGAGTTTTTACTGTGACTTTTGTGTGATTTTAATATGGATTGGAACAAATGTGTATATTTCAACACCTACCTGCACACTTCTTGTACTCCAGCAGCTTTGTTTGGGTTATTGGCTTGGCTTGACTGCTGCAATGCCTTTTTTCTTGGGTTTTATGTGGAGAAGCTCAAGGGCATCAGACTCATTTATCAACCTTGAGATATGATTGCTTTTGATGTACATTGAGACACCATCAGCTTCTGTCCCTTTTTTGTACAATAGCAGGACTAAATATGTGAAAAGCATTGTAGCTCTGCACTGCTGGGATGCTTTCCACTGCATTAAACTGCATATTAGTAACTACACAATCATCTATATTATCCAGGGTATGGAAAGCTTGCAGAAGTGTAATTTTCTGTTTAGACTTTTCAGATTGAGCAGTATCAACTTTAGATTATCAATGGTTGGCTTAGCTTGTCAAATGGTTTATCAGTTTGGCAATGCCTAAAAAAGGCACTATGGGGTAGACTTAGAGATGACAGATGCAGGCCATCCCTGGTGAAGCAGCATGATCTGTCAACCATATCATCCCAGGCTGATAAATATTGTATTCCCCCCATGACAAACAAAAAACTAAGGCAATTATTAATGTCAGTTATCTTCTGTTCATACTGTAGCATCATCCTTGGAGAAGGCAGAAAATTCTGCTTGATGTTAGGCTCACACCAGTCTGGGATGCATAGCCAAAAACCACCATCAGAGCTCTCTTCATATAGTCCAGGAAGGTATGACTCAGCTCATTTGGTCCACATGGACTATGACTGAGTCATACTGATTCTTGTGGTTCAATAATGTGAGTGTATGTGTGATGTGCCAGATCCTGTCTCCTGGCAGGAAATTGACTGTAATTTTGCTCAACCTAGTGAGCAAGATATTTGTGTGTCTCACAATGAAGTTTCCTATGACTAAGATATTGGATTGTGGGATTTCTGCCTTATGGGCTTAGATGTTGAGACACTGAGTTGAGACTGAATATGTTTTGGTGAGTGTTGCTGTGGTAGTGTGCTGTTTAGGTTACTGTGGATAGTTATCTTAATTTATACATCTAGATGCATTTTAGGTTTGGGAAGCTTACTTATAATGGCCTCAGCATATGTGGGTCTATGGGTTCGTCCTTTGGTGTGTGTGTAGCAAGTGATGTTTAGTGTTTTAAGTTTCTGTCAACCTCTCTGGTAGTTGTAGTGGATTTATGTGAAAGCATTGCCTCCAGAGACATTGTATACTTACATCAGTTACATATTGTATCAGATTTTTTGAGAATTAAATGGTTGTCAAGGAACATGAGACAATTTCTACATTATATCAAGATGTCCAAGTCTACCAAGTTGTCTATAGAGACAGGAGCAAAGTCAGGATCCATGGTATTGGGTATTTATGTAGTGGACTTCAGTGGGAGTGGTACCAAGAGTATATTTAAGTAAGGCTGTGAACAGTGGCAAATTTGTTTTGTGCTTCACTTGTCTTTAACTGTTGATTAAGGAAATTAAATGAGTACATGACAGATTTGCTTAGATGCCACTTGAGTCAGAATTGCAATCGTAGGCTAATCTCAGAGAGCTATGATCCTCTTCATGCACACCTGATGCTTGTCAGGCAATTATATATTCAGGAACATTTATTTGTGTTTTGCATAAGGAAATTGAAATGCTAAGGACTTGCATGTTTACAGGGCACTGCTAATGTCTGCTGTATGATCAGCAGCATTGCTCAAACACTACAACTTTATACAAGCAGAGAAGTGACTAAGCAGAAAAAAATAGCTGACTGATCAATGATAAAATCACTCCTGAAGCCTTTATCTGAGACTCCATAGCTTAGAACAGACCAGGCTACCCTCTATTACTTCTAGAGTACAGAAATAAGGTTCCTATCAGATAGTCGAACTTCTGCAAGCTGGAATCTCATATGGTCGAGACCATAAGTTTCAATTTGCAGAAGTTCAAGTGTTTCAATAGAAATCTCTGTAAGTGGAGATTTCCATTTTGTTCAATGTGGTGCAATCTCGGAGTTGGTATATTTAAGTAGTGGGGTATGTAGGGGGTGCAGGGTGGGCTTGCCCCCCTACTTACAACAGTTTATTTTGTTTTCTGTTCTTTTTTTTTGTTTTTTTTCCATAGTCGAAGTTTTTTAACTTCAAACAGGATGGTTCGAACATTCCGTGTTCAAAGTTATTAAATTTCGACTATATAATACAGACCCCAGAAATAACCTGTCTTAATTTAAAATCACACAATGGTGAGCTCAGAGTGAACAAACTACAGAACAGACATCTCATCTGCCCTCAATTTCTTGATAAAGATGGCTATTGTGCAGAAAAACAACAGTCAAGATCAGTGAAATATAGTTGCACTTTACAATGATAGGCAGAAATGCAATAAATAATTCAACAATATAGGAGCGGCAGACTTATATAACTTAAAAAAAGTGCAAAATATTCATCTGCAGTATTCTTCTAAGCTAGGATGACACTGGATAGAAGCCAACCACTCAGTATCAAGGCACTGCCCACAATGCTTAGAGTGTGTGTGTGTGTGTGTGTGTGTGTGTGTGTGTGTGTGTGTGTGTGTGTGTGTGTGTGTGTGTGTGCGCGTGCACGCGCGTATATGTGGGTGAGTGTGCATATGTGTGTGTGTGTGTGTATGTGTGGATAGTGTGCATGCGAGTGTCTGTGTGCATTCACATACACGTGTGTGTTCATTTGTGTTAATTGTATGCAGATGCATTTGTGTGTTTGTAGGTATGATTGAGAGTGTGTGTGTGTGGTGTGTATGTGTGTGTTTCTGTGAGAACAAGACTTTCCTATGTCTGTGTGGGTATTTTACTTTATGTTTATTTTGTTTTATTTAATATTTGTTTACTGGGGTAGTACACCGACACAACTGACCTTATGCAAGTACTGCCTCGGTGAAATAATTCACAAAGAATAAAAAATGGAACAGAGAGGCAAAATGGTATACATATTAAAAACAGTACAGAAGGTATACTTACACACACACACAAACATACACACACACACACACACACACACACACACACACACACACACACACACACACACACACACATAAAGCACCCAGCTTGAGCACTAATTCTACTTGGTAGCCCAATACACCAGTCACTGGTAAATTTCCTACAGCTTTTCAGCTTGGTTTCTATAAGATGGCAGTTGAACAATGGTTGGGACCACCAGTCTTCTCATGGAGTGGGTTATCTAAAGCAGTGACTCATTGCTTTTCCTCCTTGGACTGATCATCTCTCAACAGAACCACTAAAAGAATCCAAGTTGGCTAAGAATCAGATAGGACTCATCCCTCTAAGGAATAAAAACATCTGGACTCTTTCAGGTTGTCTATAAGATTAGGAGATTACTGCCTGTGTATGAAATAGAACAGTAAGTTTCACTAACTAAAAATTCTAATAACCGATTGGCCTACTTATCACATAAACTAATACGCTTACTTTCTAAAAATAAGTAATCTACAACAACTTACCATACTCTAAACTAGTATCAGCCCATGTTGTAGCAGTCAGTTATAACAAGGGCCTTCTACAGTTTTCTACACATCTGGCACCTAACACTTTTCCGGATGTACCTCTAGTACAAGTTTTCAAACACCTGTAATTGCAAATAAGGCAAAGCATTAGCAATAGAGAGGATTATGAATGGGTCACAAATCATAACCTGCTTATTATGTGTCTGAGACATGGATACCAGGAAATTCAACTCTAGAGGAAAACTTTTTTTATGAGCAGTGTTGTGGTTCTTTGCTGCATGCTTGCCAATGATGGCTTACCTTATTGTTTCTTTTCTTCTGGTCCATTTTACACTTTTTGTCGTAGATGTTGGCATCAACCCCCTTTTCCCATTTTGTACATGGGGTATCACATCAACAGTGTATAACAAAATATTCAAAGTGTTTAACAAACTTGCTAGATTTGCTAAGAATTTGTTATAATAACTCAGTTAAAAAAAGTATGCATTCGTTTCAATAAAAGTGGTAAGATAAAACATAAAGGCATATATATGAATATACTGAGAATATCTAGTTTTCCCCAAATCATTATGCCACAAATGATTCAAAGACTTAACCCCAGATTCTGGTTCTGTGAGGATGAGATGTCAGGACCAACATTCCAAACTAATTAATGAGATAGCATGCTCTAGTTGGCTTATTAGTAAGTCATTGTCATAGTCCAGTAACAAGCAACACAGTAATGCATTTTATTAATGCTGATCCACGATGCATTTTTCTCTAGGGGTTGTCTAGATCATAAGCTCTTGAGGATAGGTAAGACTAGCAATGAAAATAGTCCTTTTATGTTTAGTACTGGGTTTTTGCAGTGTTGTGCAGCCTTGTCAGGGTGTACTGTTAATGACCACAACAGTAATGCACTATGAACATTGTCTTCACTGTTTTAGAGCCCATTGACTATGATATACAGGCACTGAATAGAGTACAATTTATTGTCTGTCAGTTAACATGTGTGCCCTACTGTGTCACTCTGTGCAAGTCATTTAACCAGGCAATGAAAAAGCGTCACTGAAAATGGAGAATTGGTCCAGTGCCCTTACCCAGTCAACAAATATGTGAAATAAAAAAGCAGTAATTCTGTGTATATTTTCTGCTAATGGGTTGCTAAGGCAGTCACAGGTATGTTTACTGGTAGTCCTTACCGGTTATAGTTGAAGGCGAAAGTACTAGACCTGTGCTGCTGAAAGGCATATTGTTGATGTTTGATAACCATCATCTGAACTGCAATTTGTGTTAAGAATTCCAAACTGTCCACATAGCTGGACCGTCATTATCGATGTGACATTACTTTAGTACTATTCGGTTTTACATGACTGGCTTTGCAGTGGGCAACTTATTATTTGGCTATTGGGGTACAAATGGGCTTTTAATTGATTTACTAATTTAGTGGTACATACAATTCAAATGTATGCCCTTTTTCCACAAAAATATCCTAAACAGAGAGAGCAAAAGAATATATTTAAAAAAAATAATAAAGAAACCATGTAAATGTAATTAAAATACTTTCATTTGACTATTTTTGATTTTTTTCCATAAACAGTTGTACATTTTTCATGTATTTATGTCTGTACAAAGAAAATTTTAAAATGTTAATTTCTTGCTGGCAAGCAAGAGATACATATGACCTACCAGTACAGTCACACTTGAGCAATATTTTGGCAATTCAACTTAGAAGATAATTTCTAGGTAAGATAGTTTTTTGTGTAATAGCTCACTTAGGTGTGTTGTTGGAGATAACACGCTGCATTCCTAACTGTCCTTGCTGTGATGCCCTTCCCACTTCTTGTATTATTCACATTCTGTATTAGTAAAGAGTGGTAAAGGCAGCTGAGCCTGAAATCTGTAAATGCAGGAAAAATCAATTTCTGGTGTTGGACAGCATGATGATTCTAGGATTCTTAAGTCTAAGGGACAAAGGATCTAATCATGTACTTCTAAAACTTTATCCTGAAAAGTATATCTGAGATAGTGTACACGGGCATTTACATGAGATTTGTTTAAGGGTATTTGAATACTTAATATACCCTAACCATGTACTGCTGTTGCTTAATTGCTTAGGTGAAGGTAAAGTAGTTTGTCCAAGTTCAACACTCGTCATTGCATATACATTTTCTTTTTCTGAAGTCCAGTTCATCATCACACAGACTGCCCCTAAACTTGAATACTAAACAGGTACAGTGAGCACAAAACACAATGTAAGACTCAGGAGCATCTCTTAATGCTTAGCTGAATTATTAGGAAGTTCTTACATCTGCTTATTCAGTTACAGGCAGTGGTGGATTAAGTGTACTTTGGGCCCCAAGCTATTTTCAAACCATGGGCTCCCTGCACACATCTTTAGGATCATGTGTTATTTGGATTTACATTCCTGATTGTTTTAAATTATACTTCTTATTTAACAGAGCAACAGTTATTAGTCTGTGTTGTAAATATGCAATTTTCAGTAGGAAGTGAAACAGTTGTCAGTCTGTTGTAAATTTGTAGTACTGAACATTTTTTCCAGTAAGCAGTGAAACAAAACACATTAAATAATAGTAAAATTGGCATTTTAGAACATTTCAACCAATAAAGGCACCCACATTGATGTCATTATAATTTACCAATAGCCATACTCAACAATTGCTGGCACTTTCTTGACTCTGCATATGTTACATGTTTGATTGTAATAAAACAGGTCACAGTAAAGTATTCCAATTTGCTTTAAACAGGCACACACTAGTCCTGCAATGACAGACTAATGCCTTTTTAACTTTTTCAACTTAACAGTGTGAGTCAGTTTTAATCACTACCATCCCTCAAATGCAGATATTATAGAAAAATTGTTGACTGTATTCCTCTTAGATGTCTGTAACACAATAATGACTGAAGTAACATATTTTAAATTTGTTTCACATGATCACTCAGTAAGCATTCGTAAAGTATTCCAGTTTAATTCATACACACATGTACACCAGCCCTGAAAAGCCAGATTAAAAACTGTTTATAAACGATAATGACATAAAGTACTGTCATCCATAGATAGCCCCCCCTACCTGCCCCTCCAGCAGTTATTGCCTCTCGACTGATTGTGTACATTCCTTACTGTTATGTAGAAGTGTACTTTATTGGTAGCTTTGGATGAACTACATGAAACTGCATAAAGATCATTATAAAAACACCATAAGACTAGGCCAGGTATAGCTCCGTTTAAACAGAAGAGTGCTTATGAGAGCATAAGGCATATTAACCACTTGGTAACATATGTTAAGTCAATATGCAGAATCTCTTCAGAAGCAAACGTCAACTGAATAATTACACATTAAAGAAAACTATTAACATTGTAAAGATTGTTGCTGGCAAATAACTTTGTATTATTGTGCTTGCTCTAGAAATGCAGTGCCTGCTGCCCTTAAAGAATAAATGACCTATGTTGCATTAAACATTGGTGTGCTTATGATATTGTTAAAACATTTCCTTTAAAGGATAAGCCATGCATTAGTTAATGGTTGGTAAAAAAAAAAAAAAAAACAAACACAGATTCATAGTTAGTTACTAGGCATATAGTGCAGAAGACCATTAAGGAACTTGGACCCCTGATTTCCAGTTGTCCCAAAGCACTGTCTGACTAAGTGAATTCCAAAGTTAGACAGCAGGTAAATGAAGGTGGAAAGATTCAAACCCTGCAGCTGTGGCTCAAAAAAGAGCTCATTAACAAGCCAGAGCTTTAGTCCTCTGCACTAGACTCCAGCCAGAGAAACCACTTTTTACTAAAAGCAGAAATCCTTTACAGCCCAATCCTGTAGAGAGAACTCTATCGCAGTAATATGCAACAATGGCCACATTGTGAATGTCGAAGACCAGAAAGTTCTGAACATCACTCTAAATAATGCAAACTATATAAGCTGACAAATGCTGGTGGCTGTAAAGGAAGTACTGTAATATATTAATAAAATGCAATAATCTTATCATATATTGCACAATTCAAGACTGTTCATTGCTTCATTCATTTTGTATGAGCGTTTCGCCCTTGGCCTTCACTTAAAATGGGCTCTGTTACAGTTGGACTTTCCCAGTAAACAAATGTTAAATAAATAAAGCAAAAAAATTAAAAGACAATCCCCGGGATTCATGAAGTTCGGCGCAAGGACAGTTTTAGCCTTGCGCCTCGTGTCCTCACTACAGATGATGCAGCAGTGTCATATGAATATGTATGAGGGTGCGCTGCCGCACCCTCGATGTGCAAGTGCAGGGGGCATGTACAAGTGCTCTATGGAGGTGTAAACATGCCCTGACAGATGCAAAACCTACTATACCTACTAGTAGAGCCTGCCTCTGATAGTAAGTCAGTAATTCATTGTCCATGGATACCGAAATGTATGCTAAGCATACAAGAGTGTCCATGAACAGCAAAATAAAATTGAAGTAGTAAACACCCAAGCACAGAGTGGAATGTTGAGCCCTGTCCCTAGAACTTTCACAATTAGATTCCCCATGTCCCTATTATACATTTGAATTGCTGCAATATCAAAGGTGTAAGCAAAGTGCGCATGTTTGTGTGTCGATGCCTTCCGCCGAGCGTAGCTTATACATCATATTCATTAAAATAGAGAAAAACATGCAGAATCAACGTAAATGTCAATAGTGTAGTGTTTAGAGCATCCGCCTAAAGAACAGGCATTCACAGTTCGAGCCCAACAATAGCACATATTGTTTTTCATGTGGAATGAATGTCGTTTTGCTGTAAAACCGACATAAGAGTATCGTATGAGATATTTAACTTAAATATTCAAGCAAAGTGGCACTGTCGTAATGAATAAGGCACTAGTAAGCAGGTGTAAGCACAAATAAGCAGCAGTAAACATATTTAAGTACCAGTAAGCAAGTCTGAGTGCGCTTGCGTGGGTCTAAGCAGTTCCCAGCATAGGAAATGTATATAAGTATATACATATATATATATATATATATATATATATATATATATATATATATATATATATACATACATATATATATATATATATATATATATATATATATATATATGAAGAAAGAACGACATAACAATAAAGCATACAAAAGGAAAAAAGGATGAGAAGGGAATCAACAGCAGCCCCAGTATTATATAGCGCTGTCAGCGCATGTCATATCAAGCTGGGCAGGAGTGAGCAAAGCACTGCTACTCACACCACAGGCAGGATATTACCAGTGGGAGTAACATTGTTGATCTGCTAAGTCTACTTTACACACAGAGGGTAGTCACTGGTGGGACTACCCAAAAATTGATAGGCTATTTGGCCATCCGATCATTCCACAAGGAAGGGCAGGTATGTTCAAGGACTAAATGGTGGGGAGCCTGAGAATACATGGGTTGAGACAACATACATGTAGGGCCCCTAACGCTCGGAAGAGGGCAATGTTTGGAGGTGTGTCATGGTTGTGATAACAACTGGACAATGGATGGTATGCATGTATGTTGAACTTAGGTGGGGTGGAGGAACTATGGGTATGAAATTATGGAGCCAGGCATGCCAGGGTTGGATGGGCTGGTTCTAATTGGACCACCCTATGGAGGTCAGCGAGTTCGTTATAAGTATATATGCATACACACATGCAGACATCAATATGTAGAAGTACATTCTCTGTAATGCATTCATTCCATTTGCAGACATAAATAACATGAATGTGCCCTTACAAACCTCGACAGTAGATAGAATAAAAGGTTGTGCATAAGAGGGAAGGGAAGAAACTGCTAAAATGCAAACGTGTGTACAATGTCCGAAGTCAGTGCTGTGCTGGAAAAAATCCAATGTGAGGACTTTCCCACACATGGAATCATTCCTGTGATCTGCCTGCTTTGGCAATGCCCATTACTAAACCGGTCTATTTGTAAAAGAAATACACCAAACACATACATAAATAGGCTCTCATGTTGAACATGTGCATTACCACATAGTCGTACTTATTAATTTATTGTAGTGTCATGTTAACGGGAGTAAGGATGTAATGAAGTGTAGAGTCTAATCTTGACATAAACACTTGCGTGTCCCATGTGGGATGACCCAAAAATTGTGAATAGTGTCCTTTTGGTCACTCATGTCACCAATGTTTGCGGACTAACAGTTTGGGAGTTCTGAGAATATGTGGAGTGAGTCAACCAAAGGGATGGGTCTATAGGAGTAGGGAGCGGCCAGTGTGTAGTGGTGTGGATACACCACAAATCCAACTGGAGAATAGATGACTGCAGTGTTAGAGAGGCATTGGGGTGGGTGTTTGGGGAACCAGGAGCCATGGGTATATGGGTATATATGCAAATGAAGCAGCACAGCAATAGTGTATTGGCTAGAGCAACCGCCTAATGAACAGGCATTCCCGTTCCGAATCTCACTGCATCACATACCATTTACCATCGGTAATCTGTACATGAACATATTGCAACATATGTCCGCTGTGTAACCTGCAAAATAACAATTAAAAGTTAACTGGAGTGAAGTGTCAGTGTCATAATGAATAGGCACTAGTATTTTATTTTATTTTATTTTTATTTTACATTTGTTGACCGGGCTAGTCTGGCTGGATACATGTCCATTTTCAGCAGAGGCCCGAGGGGAAAAGCTCCACTATATACTAAGTACATTACATAAAAAAAATTTACTACTTTAAGATAAAAGCTAAGATCAGATCTTACAAAAAAGGAAAGATAATTTAAAAAGAAACAAGTTTACAATAAGCAGTTCATTAAATATACACAATTGTACAAAAAGTACATACTTAAATCTCAAAACAGTGAAAGAAACAAAACTGAGGAGGGTAGAGAAGAAAAGAGTGGAGGGGAAACAGGGTAAGAGAAAATGGTTAGTCAGGTGTATTGCATTATAGTAAGCAAGTTTAAGCATATATAAACACCAGTAAGCGTGTGTAAGTGTGTTTGCATGGGGTATGCATTGCTTTACAGACACACACACACACACACACACATATATATACATATATATATATATATATATATATATATATATATATATATATATATATATAGTTGCAGACATACATATACGTATATATATATATATATATATATATATATATATATATATATATATATATATATATATATATATATATATATATATATATAGCTATATATATATATATATATATATATATATATATATATACATATATATATATATATATATATGTGTGTGTGTGTGTGTGTGTGTAGATATACACAGATATACAGCTGTGATAGGAAACAGCACACAAGAATGACACATGTTCACAGGCTATGCCAATAGAAGTGAGGGGCCCAAGCAAGAAACATGAAACACGTAGCATGACCTTCCACCCCCCTCCCAGCCGGACACGGGAAACATACACACAAACAATGTAAAGAGTCCACTGCTCCCCAGACCACAGACAGGATACAACCGAGGGGAGGGGTACACAGTGCACCCGTGAATTCTAATCTTGGAACACAGACATTAGCATCCCTTGCTGGACACCCCAAAAATTGGCAAGACCAAAAGAAGGTGATAAACTGCACATTCTGGCTGGGGTGTATACATACCCGGAATATAAGGGTGGGAAAGCCTGATGACCCATGGGTTGAGACAATTGTATGAAGTGGCAAGTGGGTAGCGTGTAGTGGTGTGTCCAGGACTGACCATGACCCAGAGTAAGGATGGGTGCTGTAGAGGAGGTGCGGGTGGGGGAACTATGGGTAGCTACTTATGGGTCTAGGTGTGCAGGTGTTGGCTGATGTGGGCCTATATAAACAGCCCCAGGAATGTAAGCAAATGTGTCCATTGGGCAGAGGTGTCGCCCAATGAGCAGCCACACCCACTATGAGTCCCACTGCAGCAAAGTGTAATCTATATGGCAAGAAATGGAATAACCATATGTAGATGTATATATGTAAAGGTATGTGTGTATATCTACCCATAGCGACATAGAGATAAGCCTCTCCCTCTCCATAGTACAAATGTATAAATGCAGAGACACAATACATGTACATACCCACATATAGATATATACATATGCAGACACCCATAGACCCATATGTTGTTAGATATATATATATATATATAGATACAGCAATATATAAATCTATACATATATGCATACATATACAGATATATCTGTATATAGTAATATATATATATATATATATATATATATATATGTGTGTGTGTGTGTGTGTGTGTGTGTGTGTGAGACTATAAATACACACACATGTATATAGCTTGGATATGATACAGCAGTTACGAGTTACATATGTTCACAGGCCATGCATATGGGGCTGAGGGGTCCAATAAACAAACATGTAACACATAGCATCAACCCCACCACCCCCCCCCCCCAGCTAGGCTGGTGAGACATACAGACACACAATAAAAGTAAACACACCAGACCACAGGCAGGATACTACCAGTGGGAGAGACCTGCCAGGTCTTATCTTGAAACATAGACATTGTTGTCCCTTGTGGGACACCCAAAAATTAATGCTCATCGGAGTCAGTCCCAGTAATGATTCACCAAAACAGGCTGTAAATGTACATGGGCCAGTAGGTTGTGCAAGCCTGATAACCCATAGGTCAACACAATGTATGACATGTGTCCCGACACGTGGAGAGTGGGCAGAGTGTAGTGGTGTGTTTACACCCCACCTGCACCCAGAGTAAGGATGAGTGCTGTAGAGGAGGGGCAGGTGGGGGAATTATGGGCCTAGGCGTGCAGGTGTTGGCTGTCGCAGTCATACTAGGACTGCCCTGGGGATGTAATTAATATTCCGAAATGGGCATATCTGACACTCATACCTCTCAACCCCTAAGAGCAAATCTACTGGACAGGACATAAACCATTGGGGGAACAAATAGGGACCATACCTCTGAACTGTCCCCAATTTCCAGGAACATCCCTGATTTCAACTCAATTTCTAACTCTGTTCCACTTAATCCCTCCTAAAACTAGTGACTTTTGGAGGAAAGGTGGTGAATTACACATAATGAATAATGATAACAATTAAGAGTTATAAACATCATTTACCTCAGAAAATGTGTATGAATTCATATGCTCTGAATCTCTCAATGTGTCAGGTTAATAGCACTAATAATTTAAATGTGTCCCTGATGTTGCTATGATGTGTTGCTGATTCAGTTGGTATTTTCCCCAATCATATGAGAGGTCTGATAGGGACAGAAAGCACATATTCCACTGACAACCTTAGAAAGATAATAGAATATTAGGTATGCAGTAGCATGAATCGGCTGAAGGATGTGGGTTCCAAAACCCAATTACTTGTTTGTGTTGGAGAGTATCAGTTCCCATGTATTAGCCAGACAGGTGCAGATTGTAAGAGGAACAAACCAATAATATGAATCAAGCTCTGGACAGGCCACGGATTCCGTACAGTAGATTGGCATGCTTTTGCCTAATGTGCAGCCATTCCCGATACTGTAGGCATGTAATCCGATGAAATAGGCAATACAAGGTAATACTGTAGTCCTCACTCCCACCCGGGCGTGTGATTGTCAGATGCAAACACCAAATGCAGTGCATTTGCAAGTGCGAGAGCAAGCGGGTGTAAGCCTGTTTGGCCATTGGTATGCGAGTATTACACTGGTGAAGCAATGTAGAGGCAAACTGAGTGTAAGGAACTGTAATCGGAGATTAGCATTGCTTAGCTCCACGTAAATCCATGCACACCCGCTGAAAACTGCTTTAATGTGCCTTAATCACTTCGTATCCAACGGCCTTGTTCTTCCCAGCAACAAAATAAATGGCCTCTGCCAGGCTCAAAACCAGGACCCTGCACACACAGCTATTGTGATTTACCACTAAGCCATGGCAGATATACAGACATTGGATCTTATCACAAACATACCATTCAGTGCAGTCATTTAATAGTATAGGAAATTTATTCCATCATGTAGATGTATGTATGTGTGTTTATGTCCAGATATAGATACATACATATGTATGGATATATCAAGAACATCCCATGTGACAACAAAGCATTACAAAGGAATGAAAAAGGAAACACCAGCAATGCCTGTATTATGTAGTGCATTGTCCTATGTAATATCAAGACTCCCTCAGGCAGACATATGTCATTAATACACGCAAATATTTGTACTTTGGCCAAATACATCACTCTGTGCATTTTATTTACATTAACACAACAGTTCCTGTCCAATCATTATGTGAGAACAGAACTCTTGCAAGGTGCTGTGTGTGACATCACCACGAAAAAGGTAAATGGGGTAACTATAGAAGGACCGGTAGTGTTGAGTGTACAATGTGGTCGTCTGCATCACATGTACCTGGAACCTTTAGGAGTCATGTGCATACCAGGATCGTGTGCCTGAGAGACAGGGGTGAGGACAACTGGAGTATGTTGTGATGCATATTAAAAGGGTTACATGTGACATGTGTGTGAAATGGACAGCTATGTATGGGGCAAATGTTTTTCTAGGAACTGATTGGCCTTTTGTTTCCATAGGGTGAGAGTGGGATGTAGGGGAAGGAGAGTAGGTATACTCGTGGAGGATAGGTTGGGTAAGATGACAGATAAGACAGCATGCAGGGTCAGTATATGACACTTGTGGGGGGATACATCTTGGATGAGGAGGGGTTTTAGGCAGTCACAAGCCCATAAGCCCCCAGATGGAAACAGTGGGACAGAGGTCCCACGCCATGGGCAGCCACCACTGCACCAAAACAGCTGCATAGGTGGCAGTGCTGGGGGCTATCTAGGAGGGGCAGGCTCACCTTCAAATGTAACACGCTGCTCTCGACCTGGCATATCTGGCCTCGAGACCCCTTATTGAGCCCCCTACACACCACATTCTGGATTATACGACAGCGGACATGTCCTATCTGGACCTGCTTCCAGGGGGGACAAGCCCCATCCTCAGTGGCAGTTCCATCAGAAGGTGGTAAAGAGCCTACAGAGATGGAGGTCCAAGGCTGGGCTCCAGATGTGCTGCTGCCCGGTGCCATGGCGAGCTGAAGTGGGACAGGAGGTTTGCCGTGACCTCCAAACCCATACAGACTATGGTGTTGCAGTTTAAACACAGATATGGCTTATTAATAGTCAACAGCATTCAGGATTACTTATAACAGCATACATAGATATGACCATCAACTCAACACAATAGATGGTATACATTTGCAGAGGGAGCACAACACATGCATATATACTGCATGACATCTGTACAAAGTGTAGAAGACTTGTGACTGCAGCTATGACAGTGGCCCATTATTGGCATGTCACTGAGAACCCCAGACAGTGTTTGTCATACCATTGTTTCATGTGACATATGTCCAATCATGAATGCAATGGCAGTAACTCATCACTATCACCATGTACTGACTGCAGTCCTCACACTATGCTCCTGCAGTTCACAGATGTGTGTTTAGTGAGTAACACAGGAAACAAATGGTTCCACACACTGACCAGTTCACAGATGGCTATACAGATGGGAGTCCCTCACAAACAGAGCACTGTCTTGTCAGTTTTAAAACATGCAGAATAGCCATTACCACACACAACTTGTTAAACTGGCAGTTGTCTCAATAAATTATAGCTACACTTAAATGCTGTAGTCATGTCTGGCACATCACCCTCCTGTCTTTAGGCTATTTCCCACTGTGTATGTTGTTTGAGGAACATCCAGATATCATCTGTGATGCCATTTACCAAACAACAGATCCAGGTACCACTCACAGCAACTGTCATGGGCAAACACCAACATGATGTTCCTAGATATTGTACTGTGTTTCCATGCGATTAGCTATGGGAACATCATCACAACTGTTCTACATGCAATCAGCTAGTGGAGAACTGCAATAGGTGCAGAGGCCATCACCTGATCATGACCATCACTTACAAAACACATGTTGCTGCTGAGCAGGTGTACAACTCCACATCTATCAGAGAGTGCGTTGGAGGGACAGACAGAGGCAAAGTACATCAGAGAAGGGCTTGGAGACTAAAACCTAAGCATCGTCTGTCACACACCTACCAGTACAGGGGTTCAAACCCCTGGCTGACTAGTCATTACTATTACAAGTGCATGCAGTTACTCCATGTCCCACAAAGCTGACATGTTGGTGTGCTGTAAGAACATATGTGTGCTGGTGTGTGACATCTGCAACAGAGATATAGTAGACATACATTAGGTGTAGCACACATGGCTGTCCACATGAACAGATGTCATTGTCAACACAACCACACTCTATAATGGACTCACATTGACACACTTTGCCAGGCCCACAAATACACTTCCTTACTTCTTAGTTTGCTACACTGCAGTAATGCACAGGTACTACATTCACCACAGGGGATATCCGGAGGTTCTATGGGCTAGGGCATGTGAACGTGTCTGACATCAGTCGTTATGCCAATGGGAGTTATACTGGGTGTGACTGTGGTTGGGAGCATCATGCCCCACATGCAGACACAAGGTGCCAGTCCTGACATGCATGTGTGCATTGCTTCATGGGTGTGTAGTGATTGGCTGTGCAAGATGGCTGTACAAGGCTGGTGAGGGGTAATCCTTGGCATCATGCCACCTGACAATGGTGTGCAGTGTGGTACAGGGGTGTAGTGTCTGCAATGTCCCACACAGATGGGTATTGTATGAACTCTCCTGACATCCTGGTTACCATTGTGTATGGCCATAGCTTTGCAATGCATGCCATGTCTGTGTTTGATAGTCCTTGACATGGACATTGCCTAGGATGTGCACATCCTACAATAATGTACAGTGACATGTACAAGTGTACCTGGTTTGGCTGGCACATGTTGTGTACACAGACTGTTATCCTCAGATATGCCAATACTGGCCTGGTGTGGCAGGACCTGCTTATAGACAGTAGGTTTACCCTGCACAAGCATTGATAGCATGATACATGTATCCCCTGGTGTCAGTGGCATCGGTCCATACAGGGCACATGTGTAAGGCATTGTATGGCCTCTGTGGATCACATTTGATGGCACCACATACATTGCAGGCATCCAGTGGGGAACATAGTGAAGGCACATTGTCCGCAATTATGTGCCTACAGAAAAAAAGAGGTCTTTGTCCCACTGTACTCATCCCTCATTAGACCCATTATAGAGTATAATGCCCCATTTGGTATGCACTCACAAGACATCTGCAACAGCTGGAAAGGCCACAGAAATACCTCACTAAAAGAATCACTAGCCTAAAGCAGATTCCATATGCTGACCGTCTAAAAAAACTCCAGCTATACTTTGTGGCATATCGTCTAGTCAGAGGCGATCTCCGCTTAACATACAAGGCCATGTCAAACCCTGAGCTGTTGGACATGCTCCACTTAAATAAATCCCAATCCCTCAGAGCCACATTCTCCAGGGATCTAAACCGTATCATCACAATGAACAAAACATGCTGGAGGGATATGTTCCTGACCCAGAGACTCCCCATACTCTGGAATAGACTGCCCATACATGTCAAGCAGAGCCCTCATTGGCCCTCTTCTAAAGGAACCTTGATGATTGGATGGGAGATAGGAAATTCACCCCAGGGATCATGTCAGTCATCCTGCTAGACAGGGGCCCAGAGAAGTAAATATTGTGGGAAGAAATTTCCAGGGAATTTTTATGGCTAGGCTTACATAGGACTTAGGGCAGATAGCCTAGTAACAACCAATGAACCTATATTGTACTGCTGTAAAGGGTGCCATGCCCTCTGCAGCCCACTGCAATCACACCATGCCTACTATCTGTCATTGATGTGCAGGGTACTAACAACATAGCGGTTTATTCTAGGGAAGTGTCTTTGTGTATGACACATGGGTTCAGAACGTATTCCGGGTAATAGTAGGGTTGCATACTTTGTTCACCAGGCCTTTTGCCAGATGTAGGGGTATGGCTTGCCAACACAGTCCCTTGGCTGACTGACATCTGTACTCCTCATGAGGTGGACATTGTGACATATAATACGGATATCATATAGGAAAACTACAAAATCCACTCCCCACCATGTCCAGTGGTTAGACACTCACAGCCACCTCCACACAGGCTCTTACGGAGATTACTGGGTTACAGCAGTCCCAGAGGTTTATTACTAGGTAGGTGACAACAGCAGGATTGCCAAAGGTGGTTATGTGAATTGTAAAGAGTGTGCATACTCTAAAAAGCATTGTTCCTTTCTTAGACAGATAGAGACACACACAGTTGGCCTGGAATAGAATCCCTACTTAACTAGGTTATCACACTACAGCAATACGAAGTTATAGCATGTGCTATGTAGAATACTGGGTTGCAGTAATCCCAGAGGTGTATTTCTAGGTGGGTGACAACAGCAGGATTGCCAAAGGTGGGTATGTGAATTATAAGGAGTGTGCATACTCTAAAAGCATCATTTCTTTCATAGGCAGGCAAACACACACACAGTTGATCTGTTGGGTATTAGAACACCTGCCAAACTAGTTTAACACACTATAGCACTACACAGTTACAGCATGCACCATGGAGATTATTGAGTTACGACAATCCCAGATGTGTATTTGTAGATGGGTGACATCAGCAGGATTGCCAAAGAAGGGCTTTTCAAGTATACTGTGAGTTATACATGTCTGTTACCTGCATGTACCTACTGCTTACTGTCATGAAAACACATTTACACCTGCTTAAAAGTGCTTGCTTTATGCAGTCCTAATTGACAGTATCAACAGGGCTTAAGGGTCTTGAACTGGATGTACAACTAAGCCATATGGGTTGTATACATGTTGCATGGTGTCTATAATGCACATCTTACTACAGGTATTCCACAGTACTGAAACCAAATGGGACAGTCACTTTGTGTACATATGTACAGTGCCCTTGAATGTACTGTACTCTGTGAAACAACAAAGGCAAGTCTACATCTGTGCAACTACCATAACTACATAAATATATATATACGTCTGAACACCCTTTGTGACACAGAAGGGTTCCAAAGGAACTGACGTGTATACAAAACAGAGGCATCTCTTGTGTTATAACTTTTAAATCTTAAGCAGTTTACCAGAGAAGGGTTGGTTGTTGTGTATGTGGAGTTTGGAGTGGGGAATGATGGCTAATGTAATCTACCCCAGGGATTGTTGAGCTAGGGTGGGGGAATGATGGGTATGGACTTGCACCCCAGCAACCACTTCTGTGTCACTGCTCGACAATGGCACAGGAAAATAACATACCCAACTGTAGTCATGCTTGACTGTGTATTCTTTACCATTCCTAACTATGTAATACTTTGTAGAACACCGGTCACCACAGATGGCTACCACGGTGTGCTAAAAGACATTATACTTGTGTATGCCTGGCTACAGTGTAGTCACACATACAAACACGCACACACTTGCCAGTATTGTACATACATGTCTTGCCTATGTAAAGGTAACTAGTACAGTGGTATGCAGTTGGGGTATGTGCCACAGAACACATACAATTACACTTACTCTGATACCACTTTTGAGTGGGTGACATCACAGGACCGGTTACCTGCAGTGAGGAGGGGGGAAGAGAGAGGTTTAGCAGTTGACAAGGATAAAGGCCAGTGCAAAAGGTGGTATCTTTTTGGAATGCAGCAAAACCCACTGTCATGGCAGGATGCAGACAGAAAAACACACACACACAACCATTTGCTGACACACACACTCAGTCATTTGCTGAGACACACACACACACACACACACACACACACACACACACACACACACACACACACACACACACACACAAACAGTTGCCAGTGGTGGGATCAGATCTCCTGCCTACCTACAGATGACTATTACAGTACTACGCAGTTACAAGATGCACCACAAAGATTACACATTTCAAAGCAGTCAGACTGCCCTTCTAAGATTGAGGACAACACAGGGAGACTGACAATCACGGAGTACATAGCTGTGCCCATTACAACCTGTATGCACAAACGAGACACATCATCTGCAGGTAGACCTGAGAGGTATAGTTGTAGCAGAACAGGAACCTGAACTGGAGTATGGCCATCTGTGGAATGGACAACTACTATCACTATACAGGGTTACAGTGGGCATACTCATACACTTAGCAGCACACGGCCGTTTGAGATGCACTATGACTAAAACTACACAAGGTTATATTGGGCATGCTTATACACTTAGTAACAAAGGGCTTGTTGGATGCACTGACTCAAATTACACAAGGTGGCAGTGGGTACACTCATACACTTAGTAGCACAGGGCTGTTTGGGATGCACTCTGATTCTAACCACAGAAGGCCACAGTGTGCATGCTCATACATTTACATTTACAGAACACATTGTAATGGACTCCTATTGTAAACACACAGGTTTAAAGCTATATACATCTTACCTGTCAGTATATATGCACATCATACTGGTTTACTACCTGATACCTGTATGTGGCCCGTAATATATCTGTGTCTGTGCTGAGTGATACACATGCATACATGTACATGAAATACTGCCATATATATGTGAAGTATACACAATCATGCATGTGCAGAAGTGACAGACAATAGGTTAACTGGGACACACAGGCGGATGCTACCTACAGCATGTGTCACACACACCTTGCTGCCCTGAAAGGCATACATTGATAGCAGGTTGTGGACAGTGGCATTATACGTCGAACAGTGGCATGTGCAAGCATAATGTGTGAGCCACATTGTGTAATCTACTGAGGTGCAGGTGTCAAGATGATCTCTCCTGGCTGTGTTAGTAGTTGTCATTATTAGCAGGACTGCTACCCTAAGTATATCTCACATTGGTCATATACACAATTTCTGCTGCTGTCCAACACTTTACATGAGGCATTTGCTACCAAGCACATTACTGTCACTCTCAGTGATGTCATGGTATGATTGGCAACTGCTAGACCAAAACAATGAGCCAATGTCCTGCTGTTATTATGAGGTTGTCCAGTGTCTGTCATTTTGGGCTGTCCTGACTGAACAACAAGCCTTCAACACAGAGCACATGCATCCATGTTTTACATGTGTGTTTGTGCATAATACCTAGGTCGCATTTACCCATATAGCCGCATTCCAAGGCAAATGTCCTACACCCAGAAGTAACACCCTGACACCTACAAGACAATTGCATTGAATGCTTATGCTAACCAGTGCTAGATGCATGGCTTTAGTAATCCATTTGCTCAATGTACAACCTACAATGGGGGAATACTGACATCTGTGCAGTGAGGAACACCTGGCTGAAGGCTCTGTAGTGCACAATTGCACTACCACCATATAACTCAGATCCAGACATGTGGGCCATAACAGTGGTATGGACCATTCCAGGTGGTGTTGTACACATATTCATAAAGGCTACTCACATGTAAAGATGGCTACTCTGACATAAGGCATCACAGATGAGGTGGGTACAGGTAACAGTAGCAAATGCTGCATTCTAGATTTTATCTCATTATACAACCACCACCTTGTCCCCAGACTACCAGCACACATCCATATGTGGTATGACATAGTATGGTAGACCACAAGATAACCCTCGATTGGCAGACTGTACCTAGGCCAACATCAACTGTGCAAAGTACCCATGTACAGACACAACTGCATAATGTGTTATGCAATGCAATAATACCACTGTTTGCAACCAGCTCAGTTGTACACATACTAGGGTACCTCAGATGTTGTCAGCATTAACACCGTTGACTGCTGCTGTACACCAGTAAACAACACCCTCATGATTGGATATTTTCTAACTGTACCTGCCATGGATATGTACATCCCACACTCATACAACATAAATGACATTACCATAACTTTCATTATCCTTTCTACATACAGGTGGCTACAGTCATTACACACATGCACAAGGCAGATAGCATGCTAACAGTACATAAGTTTTGATATCTATGTTGATAGAGATAATATTCCCTCTCTACTGGTCACCCATGACACCTACCATATCATACAACACCCCATGTGGCATGTATGTCTTTAGACATGTCCACCTAATGCAATGCCTACAAACATACCCAAATAACAGGATCATAGGACCTACACAAGGCCTGTATTGACAGACTCAGGGAAATCCATCTCTGCTCTGTATGTTCCTGAGTAGTCACAGGTGATATGTTCATGACATATACAGCCATGTGTGGCCACTGCTCCTACATATATGCCAGTCAACAATTGCAAGTCATGCATGCTGTGTGCTGTCTGGACATTAGCCTTAGTACCACAGTAGCCAGTACATGCTGGGGTGAGATATGTATAAGCCACATACCTCGCACATGCTTGAATGAGTGTACTGCCTAGCTGTAACAGAGCACATTGCTTGCACTGTTTCAGTAAACATGAGGTGTGTGTGGAAAATATGATGTGCTCACTGTTAACCATTACAGTACACTGGCTTCACCATGGCACTGTCAAGTAACAGTCTGTAGGAGCATGACATGAAATAATGCTGTGTGTGTCTCACTGATATATGCTGTTGTCATATATGTACACTTGGCTACTCGGTAAAGGTGGGGGTGCCCTACCAGCACATGAATACAACATCCATTATGGTGTAATGCTTGGCTATGTTTCACACATGGTGTGGGGAAGGTGTGGAATGTATCCTCTTGACCTGCTAGTGCACTTACTGATGTAGACCGCATATGTGTACATGTATTGATGTTTGTGTAGATTCCATGTGTGTGCAGTGTCTGATGTCTGAAGGTGACTGTTGTCTTAGTACATCATGCTGTTGCGATACAGCCTCAACATTGCCAACTGTATATGGTGATATGCTCTAAGTACAGTAAGCCGTACATGAGGTATGGACAGATGTTTGGACATGATTACTAAGTGGTGGGGCTTCTTTGTAGATGAATGATTACTGAGGACAGCTCACTGGTGTGTTATAACCAGTCCTATAATAACCTGTGTAACTGCTAAGGTCAGGTTTTGTTAATTGAAGTGGAAGACAGACAATGTAGAATGCTTTAAGGGTGACACTGAAGGCAAACCTCATGACATCTGAAACAGTAATACCTCCCCTGTGCATATATTTTGCATATATCAGCACAGTTGGCAAAGAAAAAAGTCAGTAAGCTTTGTACCAGATGTGATAGTGCTGTACTTCTGTAATACCTATCATGAGATAGGCAGGTGTTTGATTCACAGTACTGGCACATGTGGGTGTGTGTTTGTGTCCATATATGTCATGTATGGTTGGGAATACATCCCACATGTTATCACTCTCCTGAACACTGTTGTTGACACCAGTACAGAGTGAAGTGTAGAAAGAAAGGCATAGGCAGGTGGTTGAACCTCACACATGTAGTGTCTGTATGTGTGTGACATAGGTGTATATCTTTGTGAATGCCACAGTGTGTGTGTGTTTGTGTGAGTGTGTGTGTGTATATGGCTGTCTTTGTGTATGGCTGTCTGGTCCCTGGAGTGAGGCTGTATTTTACCATAGTGAAATGTTAATGCCCCTCCCCTATCCACTCAATGCAATTCAGCATCCCTGTTGATATCATCAATCATAGATGGGAATTCTAACTGCCTATTAACATGTACACCCTGGGGTGTGACCTGTTATTACATAGCCTACTGATGGACCCCCCTCCCTACATACACTCACTGCACTGTAGTATCCCTGTTGATGCCCTAGATCTTAGGCCATTCCGGCTACCTGTACATGTGTAATCTCAGTGGCACGTCTTGTAATTGCATAGTACTATAATGATAATATGCACATAGGCAGGGGTTCCTATCTGAACACTGGTGTCTGTGTGTGTGTGTGTGTGTGTGTGTGTGTGTGTGTGTGTGTGTGTGTGTGTGTGTGTATCAGAGTGTGTGCTACTGTGTCTCTGAATCCCTGAGTGTGTGGGTGTGTCTGTGTTTGCATGTTGTCATGGCAGTGGGTATTACTGCTTCCAATGAGAAGCCACTATTTCCACTGGCCTTTACCCTTGTCATCCGGTATACCACTCTTTTACCTCCTCCCTGCTCCAGGTAGCTATACCTGTGATGTCACCCACTATGGATGTGATGGCTCTGAACACAGTAGCTTACTACACAGCTATCATGCTCTTGGATCATTAGAACAGTAATCATAATTGAAAACTGGGAGAATATAACTGTGATGTGGACGCTACAAAGTGCATGCAGGTATTGTCATACTGACCTGTGGGTAGTCAACATGTACATATGGGGCACTAACCGCAAACACCTACATCCCCTGGCACATGCAACTACCCTGAAAAAAGAAGGTAGAACATCAAGATCAACATGCTGTTAGTGTTGTTACACATGATACATACTGTCAAACATACAAAATGCATTCTAAAACTGTAATACATGGTATGTTTGCTGCCTGTCAACACTACTCAACAATATTAATTTACAAATGTCTACCTAGTGTGTTCACTCTGTGCATCAGACCATATGAGCATATCCCTGCACTGATGGTGTGGATGACAGGGATGCAGCACAGGGTAATAATGTTTGCCAGAGGCCTAGGCTTCACCATTGGATGACATCATGTGTGTGTGTTAGGGCCTGTGATATAATTGGTTGTGTGTGGATGTTATGCATGTGTGTGTTGAGGTGCCCTTTATTTGTTTCTGGTGTGTGTGTATGCATGCACACAGGTCTGGCATGTGGCTGGCCTACACTGGGATATTATTGACAAGTGCAGACTATACAAGGCAGGTTTCACAGTTCAAGGTGTCTGGCCATGGCCACGTGACCTGCGCCTGCCAGGGGTTGCACGGGCACTACCAGGCAGAGGTCCAGATTGGGTACTGTCTGATGACACATGTCTACTTGTATTGTGTCCCTTTTGGGACCATCCAGGACCATGTGCACATGGCCTGCTGTGTCCTAGTGTGGACTGCACAGCAGCAGCTGCACTGCTGCTGCTACCGCCACTATGCAGTAGCATGTTCACGTAGACCTTCAACAGGTGATGTAGCTGACCTATGTCCATGTCCCTGATGCCTCACTCCCACCAGATGTTCCAGCACAGACATCCCACATTCGCGGATTGACATGCCATGGTCAAGGACTCCCACCATGTCACCCAATCGTCTATTCATAACATCTGCAAGATGATGATGAGCATTTGCAAGTGCCTGGATGTTGTCAGTTAATGAATGGATAGCAGCCCTCTGAAGCCTCATACCTTCTTTGTTGTGCCATTTAGCACATGCCTGTGCCTCCATTGCAACCTGAAACATGCATCTGGTGATGCCAGCTGATGTGCTTTGTCTCGCAGGGGCATGTTGGCCAGTGGTCGTCCTACAAGCAGCTCTGGGCACATGCTTGTGTGGGGCATCACCAGTCAGTTGACTGGGATCATGGTGTGCAAGCACACCTTCCATAGTCTCCACATTTCCCTGTTCCATGCTACCACCCGCCAACTGTCCTTCCTCTATGGTCAGTGGTGATGGGGTATGTGTAGGCAGGGGAACTGTGTGCGAGGATCAGGGGGAGACAGGTGGAATGGCAACCAATGACACAGATTCAGCCCCTGACAACCCTGCCTGTGCCTCAATCATACTATCATCATCACTGCTAGAGTCTGTGAGGACACTAACATCAGGTGGTCCGCAGGAGGGAAACACACCTACATCAACACCTGTGAGGGGAAGACAAGAACTGTACATTACAAGTTATACCAGACACACACACACACACACACACACACACACACACACACACACACACACACACACACACACACACACAGACAGACACACACAGACACACACACATACATAAACATATAGACAGACAAACAGACAGACATAGACACACAGACAGACACAGACACATAGACACACACACTACATGCTGGTGATATGGCAGATGGCATTCAGCTTAGACAATTATAGTTTCAGCTTAAACAGTTATAGTGGTAGTTATCATACATCCCCGAGTTGCACACAACAGCATGCATGTGTTATAGCAGACAGCTTGCACCTTACACAATTATAGTGGTGGTTAGCATACATACCTGTATTGTACCATTTGTGTTAGTAGCCTATGCCCCATATCTGCAACACAATGCATGCACTTTGCACCATTGCACCACACTGCCATGCTGTGTGCAACATACTCCACATATTTACAGACCATCACTGACCTTTGTACATCTTCCACTGATGCTTTGTTTTGGCCACTGTTCCTATGTGTGAGGACATGAGCAGTAGGGTATGTTGACTGCATACTATGTTTGCCTGTGTCCTAGCTTGCATATCTTCCCCAAAGCAGTACATGTCTGTTTAACATTATTCCGCCTACCTCTGAGCTGAGTCTAGAGATTGTGCATGTGGCTGTACACACATGTTTGATAAGGCTGTCCCTACTTTGCAATGGTGCCACAGACCAGCACAGGTTTACAGTACACTGGCTTGCTGTGTGGTGCATGACCTTGCCAGTCACATGTAGTATGACATGTCTTCTGCTGACGTGTTGAATGACATGCATACATGTGTAACACAATGGTGTCCTTTCCAATCTACAGTATGATAATGGTGTCCCAGTGCAGGGACATGTTATACTGACATGGGCCTTCAGCTGATGCAGTGGTGTTTGTCCACCCTACAAATATGTAGGGACATACTGCACATCGAGATGATGTGCATAGCCATTGCAGGGCATCATGTGGCTTCACAATTGCTATACAGTGTGAGCTACTGGCACAGTTCGTAGCCATGACTATGTTCACATACAATACATATCTAATGTGGAATGTGACCCACATCACTGAGGTGTATGCACACTAAACCCTAATGTGGACTGTGTGACACAGGTCACAGAAGGGTATACGGATGACACCCCTGTACATCTGCAATCATATTACTGATGCCTGGCAACTATACCCACACATGGCTAACTTAGCTGTACTCTATGTCCCACATGCCATCTGTGTACCTCACACACATGAGGAGCAGGCATGACAGTGATGTCTGACACCAGTAATGTGAATGTACTGTATCTGTGGCCTGATGTGGTTGGATGTGTATGTTGTGCAATACATGTATGTATTTCAATACTGTATAGGTGAATGCTTTCATGTCGTGACACACTCAAGATGTTCAAGACATGTTATGTGGTGGTTTCATGTTATGCCGACACAAGCTGTGCACAGGCCTGTATGATGTTTAGTGTTTCACATCTGCAATATCACCATTACATGAAGGCCATTGTTGTATTGTGTTGAGCCAATGTGCAACAGGGTGTACACACATGTACACATACCTCTCAACCTGGAAACATCAAAAATCTGGACAAAGGCCCTGAAAAATAGGTACAAATCTGTATGCTGATTAACATAAAATTTGCATACATAATTATGTAACCCCGCCCACTCCAATGGAATTGTGGGGTGCGAACTTTTAAACGCAAACTAAGAACAGACAACCAGAAAATGATGATAATGCACCAGTGCACTAGTCCAGCACAGACCAGTTAATTCATCTCTGTTGCTGTTAATCTTATCATATTAAGCCTAAAAAGGGCAGTTCAGTCTATCTCAGCAAAGCAAGTGGTACATCAGAGTGGAATGACAATGAACTCTGCCTTCTGTTTTGCACATGTTTTAAGCCTTTGACCCCTATTTATGTATCTGTGCCACACTGCTGATCTACAGCTTGTCATCAACTAACAGCCATGTACTTGCACTAAGGGATCGGGCACAATTCCAAGGGAGATACCTCAAGAAATCCAAACACAATGAGCTGTGCAGTACTGAAGAAAATAAAAAGTGCCAATAGAAGCTGCTTTATACTGAAGTAAAACACTCTGGGGTGCTGTGTTTATTGAAAGAGATGACTGAGTAATAGATTTTACCTCGGCTGCCACTTCCAAGAATTGTACACTACAGTGGTGTGTGCTTTAGATGAGTTACTGGAATAAGTGATATCATTGTGTATAATTAAGAATCTGGCACATGTTGTCTGCATGTAAAAGACAAGACTTAAACAACTCCCTCATGAGTTTGTATAGTCAGTGATGCATTCCCCTGTACTGAAGATTAACACCATATCACCATATTCCAAGCCTCACAGAGCCGCAGTGGTGCAGCGATAGCGTTGTCCCCTCACAGCAAGAAGCTCTCCTGTTCGATTATTGGCTGGAGCACCTTCTGTGTGGAGTATGCATGTCCTCCCCATGGTCAAGTGGCATTCAAAAGACATGCATGAATGGGCGTGCCTTCATTGAAGGTTGGGCATTGGGCTGGCACCTCGGCACCATAAAAATCTACTGCCAATCATTAGAGGACCAGAGTTCCACTGTGGCGACCCCTAACCAGGAAAAGCCAAAAGAAGAACAACAACAACCATATTCCAAGCCTGACTAATGTGAATCTTGTATTTATATAGTCATCATTAGCATTCCTTTACTGAAACAAAAACTGACACTCATACAGAGTCTCCAGCTGATAAACTGATTTTTCTTCACAGCAAGGTACATCATTGTATTTATGTAGCTAATAAGGTGGCTAATACTATTTGTCACAGGCTAATCTTAACAGTGCCGTGTATTAGTCAGCCTGCTCTAGCAAAAGCACTTATTACCATGCATGTGTAATGTGTATGCAACTTTCTTTCACAGTAGCATCTAACAAAAGGGAAAACTGCTTTAAATTAATGAGCAGTGTGCATTTAAGTAACACAAACTGAGGCAGCATGAATGATCTCTGACCATTTAATATTTGTAAGCAATATTGGCTTATTCTTTCTTAATTTATACTCATGAATCTAAGATCTTAATACTGGGGGGGGGTGTCCTCTTTAAATTAAAAAGCATTTACACCATGTAGCCTTTAGCACTCAAAGTCATGATTTTCTTAGGCGGGTTCTGAGGATTTGATTCAAGTTATCAGACACATGACCTACTTTTTGTCATAATATGTGATGGACTTCACCAGTGTCCTGCCCTTTGTAAGCAACATTACTGGAATGCAGGCAATAAAATAGATAATAAATAAAATCCTAAGCACAAAGAGAGGAAAAGTTTTATTTTCTGTTTTCCAAAATACTTAATGTAGTCCAACAATAATGACCCCTGTCTGCTTAGTGCACACACACACACACAGCAAAGCTGGCCACAATAAGTAAATGAGAAACTGGCTTGTAATGTAAGCTGCTCCTGTTGATACATTACACAACTACAATCAATAAATAAGCATAAGTAAATGAAAGCTCAGATTCCCGCCTGCAGCATCCGGCCATTAAATGAAAAGAAACTGTTGCACACAGCAAATTTTGCACACTCTTGGTGTTAAAGTAAGCAAACAGTAAATGCAAAGCTGGCTGTTAACATGTTCCTACCATTAAAGTAAGCACAGAGTATGAAAAATTGGCCACACGACACACTCACACTCCTGAAATCAAAGCAAACAGTAAATGAGAAGCTGGCTGTTAACACATTGCTGCTGACCATTAAAGTAAGCGCTATTTAAACAGACATAACCTGCCTGACTGCCTGTGTTAAAGAAATAAAGTCTACTCCTGCCTAATCGCCGATACACAACTGTAAGCAGTTTCTTTAGGCTTATAATACATTCACAGCTGGCAACTGCAACCTGTAAGTAAATCACATGATCCATCACAGTTTTTTCTTTACATTTACATTTAAGTAACTTTAAGAAGTTGAATGTCCGCATGCACAATCTTGCCGTTAAAGTAAGCAAGCCAAACAGAAAACAAGAAGCTGGCCGTTAACACACTCCTGCTGCTGACTGTTAAGGTAAGCACTGTTTAAACAAACAACCTGCCTGCCTGAGTTAAATAAGTAAAGTCTGCTCCCGCTGAATCGCCGATACACAACTGTAAGCAATTTCTTTGGGCTTATAATACATTCACAACTGACAACAGCAGCCTCTAAGCAAATCACAGCAGACAGCACGCACGTGTACACACAAACACACACTTCAAGCAGTCTGAATAGCTCTGCAGACAGTATATGCGATATACTCACGTTTCAAAAGCTATCCTCTGCTACAGCCATTCACAAATACCTCAAATCTGCACACTTCGCGCAGTCCGACTCGGAATAGCTCAGTCTGCAACCGTAACCGTTCATAAATACCTCTGCTGCAGTATCCATTATCCATGCTCCAATTCAACTAGCACAGTTGCTCTGCAGTACCCTAGCCGGCATTCAAAAACCAGTCCCAAGTTCCCGCTCACATTCCATTTCCAAACCATATCATTACTTTCTTTAGCAGCCATTTAAACGTTCTTCCCGGGCAAAATATGTGAGCCCTTCAGCTCAATTCCAATAGGCTGATGGAGCTGACGTCATCGCGCACACGATGACGTCAGCTGAAAGCTGGGGATTTAAAGAAAAAAGCTCTGAAAAAAATCGGAAATGAAGGGGTGCCACTCGGGAATCGTGGCACCCCATTTTTGAACCCCAAAACTCGGTATAAACCGAGTAATTCAGAACGGTTGAGAGGTCTGCATGTACATCACTTCTACTGTGTGTGTTGCTTCATGTCACTGGGCATCCTCCATGGCCATGTGTACACGTGTTCTGTCCAATGGTTGTGATGGCCATCTTATTTCACATGTCAGTGTTATCCAATATGACATACACCCATAGATGTCATATGCTCCACTGAGGACAGGGTTATGCAGACAAAGGGTGGTATGTATGGGATGTGAGACATGTTTTGCAGGATAGTTGAGCAGTGTTGTAGTCAGCCAACTACATGTCATGGACATGCCAGATAGCACATGACATTGTGTGACATCCATAGCAAGGGTAGAATCCACAAGGGTGTATCCTGTGGGCCGGTCATACTCCAGCTCCAACACATTTAGAGTGTGTGCACACATATGCTCTCTGTACAGTACTGTTCATATTCCCATGTGTAATGCTGATATGTAATACCTGTCCCTGCAGTGAAACACAGCTCCACCATTGTATTCACTGTTGTCCACACATCTGGCAATGACAGTATGGAAGGTTTACAATAGGTGTTTCATATAGTCTTCAATTATTTCACATGGGTAAACACTGTGATGCATTGCAGGTCTGACTAGTGTCCATTAACAGGACCACCATACATTATGTGTACGTGTGTTATGGCAGATAGCATGCAATTAATATGTTCTGTGCATTATCACGCCTGGTAAATAATAACAATCTCACTTGACACAGGCTGCTGTCACTGCAAAATGCCAGAGGTATATAAACAGGAGTGTCACAGCAGTAAGATCATTATCCACACCTGTGTGATAGCTACAGGGTGCAATGTCCATGTTAGCACATAAGCCAGTACAATACACTATACTATGGAGTATGCACATCTGTGCATACATAGAGTAGCAGACTGTAGTATGTGGCATGTGTGCATACAAGCCTTGCATATGATGTTACATTACATATTGTACAGTAACACATGTAACTATGTGAAATATAGTTGTGTTATATGTGCAGTAGTGACTTACCAGGCAACTCCAGGCTCGGTGGTTGAGAGACACCCACGCCCACAATACCAGCTAAAGCTTGTGGATGGAGGTCTGCAGGTGTCCCCACATTGGCCAGTAGCTTCTCGGTATGTGTGAGTGGAGGCTGGGTGAATGGCCCCCCACCTGTTGCACCTTGTTCCCTGTCAATTTAATTAGCATGCTGTTTCGCCCATCTTATGAGGTCAGTACAGTGTCAGCACACCTGCTGATAGGTGCGATTGTGACCGCCAACATCATTTACCCTCCTAAAGAGTTCCTCCCACAGGACATCCCACCACTGTGCATCCTGTAGCACATGGCTGAAGAGTGTTGTATGGTTGTCGAGGAGGTAGGGGATGAGGACCTCATCCTGTATGCTGGCAGTCTGCTACGTGGCATACCTGGGAGACATAATGATGGAGACAGGCCACAGTAACTCACAGAGAAGTACAGACGTACAGCTGAACATACATGTGTATCACATTTATTAAGATTACAAATACATCTTTGCAAATCTACATGACACTAACACCACTGACATGTATAAGTCACACACATTTTACACTTAGTGGTGATGTGATGTTATCGCCATATATGTGTGTGTGTCATGTGATGGCATTGCTCATACACCATGTGGATGTTGTCTTGACATTGGCATGTCTGATTGCCTGTACTGGTGTCTTTACCTATCAGCACATGCCTGGATGCATTCACATTAATGCAATCAACCTTAATGCTGTGTATATGTCACATATATAGTCATACATAGCCATTAGGGACATGACCTGCGACCCTGCAGACTTGCAAGCATGTATGTGTTTTGCCATATACATCTACATGGCACTTTACAGCTGTGTATCATCCTGTCATGTATTGCCTATGTTGCACATGTGTAACACATGGGACAATAGCTAACCTGATGGTATTTGCAGGGTTGGATATCAACTATAGAATGCATGGTCATAGTGATCTAGTAGGCTATATGGGCTATTTATGAGCCTAGGCAGATAGGTTACCTAGTTGTAGGCAACAGGCAGGTAAGTTTCAGTGGCCAGTTCAAGCAGTGCCTCAGAACTGATCCGCAGGGTTACTGATATATTTGGCATGCTATCATCACACAATGACACACAGAGGGGTGATGTGCAGCTTAACTGGACAGGTATGCATAGTATGGCAAAAGTATGTTAAGTGTATGGGACAGAGATCTGTCAGGCATGTTGTGATCCTTGTACTAGAAAGGTGGATGTCCATGAAATATGTGTTTATTTGGGATCAGGATGTGTTAAGTGTAGTATGCTCAACACCTCTGGTCTGGACATGGCTTTATTCAGGCTAAGCTGCATGCTACATAGTGCAGCTAGGGATTGGGAAGGGCAGTGTAGCCATCTACACATAGGCAATAACCCTTAAAGGAAATATGTGATCTATTATGGGTCACATGGGTTTTGAGTATGGCTGAGCAATTTTCTCTATATTCATGGATGGCACCCTGTCATGATTAGGGGTGCCACATATTACTACCTGTCTGGTGTGGTGAAGTAACTATCAAAGAAAAGAGTACTGTCCAGCTGCATCCCATACACACAGTTCCCATTATGTTGACTGCTGCCTACGTGGTAGTTCCTGTGTACAGTGTTTGTAATATAGGGAATGACAATGCAATACTTAGCTGACAGATTGTGGCCATACGTCACACACCACACATCTGACACACTAAGGCCCTTCTGTATATTGAACGCAGCACACATTGAGTTGACTATTGCTCCTAGTTCATAGTCATTTGCAAACATCAATAGGCTGATGCCTTCTGTGTTAGTTTGTGTGATATACATAACAAAGAGGGGGAGTACCAGGAATGAACCCTGTATTACTGTGGCTGGCACTGGTTTGATGTGCGTGTATTAGTCAGACACCTTATGTATTTTTGGTTCTGCCAGTAGTACAGTTGTCAACCACTCCTGTGACATAAGAATATACACCTAGTTTACTGAGTGTAGCTGGAACACAGTATGAGTGATGGTGTCCTACAACCTGGCAAGGTCATGATATGCAGTGTGAATCAACCCTACTGTCATCTACATCTGTACCCAGTACATTAAATACATTGATCATGGTTCATGACCTTACAGACCAGACTCAGCAGGGTGGTTGTGCACTATTTCCCATTATCAATGGTGTCTCCCCCTTTGTGGGGTGTGATAACTGTTGTTGTGCACCATTCGGTGTGTACACAGCCTGACATGGAGCTATTATTGAACATGATGTGTATGTGGACAGCTGAATGTTCTTACATTTGTGTAAGATACACCCTAGGATGTTGACAGGTCCCATGAAAGCTGTATGTATGGCTTTAGAGAGTGCAGCTTGTACCTGCATAGTCGTTATTGCATGGGCCCTGTAGTGTACATGGATATATTAATAAGTGTACCTGTTGGGGGGGTGGGAGTGGGTTTAGGTTCTCCAAGACCCTATCTGTATGAACGGGTGCCATTTCTGTAGGTGCAGTACTTCCCATGCCATAGTGCTGTGCAGCATGGCAGGTCTTGTCGTTGCCATTATGATTAATGACACAGCTATAGAATGCTCTGTGCTTGGCCTCATAATATGTGGCTGATTAGTTTCACAGTAGCTTTGTGTGGTTTTATATAGTGTATCTGCATCTTACTGAGGCTGACCAGGGATCACCTACACTCATGTGTGTTCACTCTTGCAACAGTTATTACCTTCTGTGGTACAGTTTAAAGCATGGTACCACCAGTTTGCCTTCTTGTTTGTGTTGGGTTGAATCCTGGTTCTGTTTCAATGGCACAATCACTGCACATATGTGACTGCTTAAGGTTCATTTATGTAGGATTCAGCATTTGCACATGCATTGTCCATCTGTATGGGTGCCATGACAGTCACCACTCTGCTCTTAGGAAACATAACATTGGCATTGGAGACTAACTTTGTGTAGCATACTGTTAGCCCTGTTTGTGTGACTACTGTGATCCACGGTAGGGGGGTCGATGGAATCCAACATGCATTGAGCACAAATGTTGGTACATGAGAAGTCTTCCCAGTTCATAATGGAATAGTTGAGAGTAGCCATTATTATGTTTCTGTCTCAGACCTAATCTTCCCCATTACAACACATTATGACAGTTGAGAAATCCGTGGCCTGGTGGGTGATCTGTCACAAGGTGCAATTTGAATTCCACTTTGGCACAAAGGTAGTTGCTCAGCATAATACATCTGAAGTTATGCAAGTGCAACTAGTGTGGGGGTGTGGATCTACTTAATTTGCCTTAACCCCCCCCACAATGGGTGGTGTGGGGGGATGAAGCCCCCCACTTACTTTTGTTTACTAAGCAATATTAAAGCAAAACTAACCAATATAATATGCCCCCCACACCCCCCCAACTATATATTTTAACTGCAGGGTTGCACTACAGTGGGGAAGGGGGCATATCCCATTTACTTGCCAATAATACTTGTCGGTCAAATGAAGTGTTGGTCAAATTAAATTTCGATCAAATGAAATTTTGGTCATTTGTTGTCAGGCAAATGGGTGTCGGTCAATCAGAATTTAGAGCAAATTAAGTAGACCCGGGGGTTTACATATCCTTCAGGAATAGGGACACACCTGTGGCCTGTGTGTTCCAATAAAGGATAATGGGCAAGAGGTGAGGTATGTGTTATAACATGGTCATGCAGGTGTGCTCTCTGGAGCATTGAAACATTTCTCAGCCACTGCACAAATATGTTTTCCATGTTAGGGATTGACATATGTGTGTCCGTATAGTGTTTCTGACATGTATCATTGTGTAGCGAGACCCACAGTTTATTGCTTGGCTGTCCCTGTAACAGCAGTGGACCTTCACTTCAACTGTGCATGATGAAGGCACTATAGAGGAAGCTTGAGCCCTAGGCAGTATCCAGATTCCCAAGGGTGACAGGTGCAGGCCCTGTCTGGCAAAGCATCATGGTCTGTCAACCATGTTATCCCAGGCAGATAGATACTGGATACACTTTGAATTGCACCACTACACTAGACAATTGTGGAATGCAATCTTTTTGTCCCTGTACTGCAGTATCATTCTGGCCAATGGCAGAATGCTACCCAGGCCCTGGGACATACCTGCATGGGCTACAAGACCTGACAGTTCCTACATGTGTTTCCATACATTCCAGGCTACTGCATCACAGGTCCTGCACAACAACATGGAATATGCCAGAGCCATGTGTCTAGTTCAAAAGATGGTCTGAGTGTATGGGTATATGGCTAATCATGGCAGACAGGCAGCTGACAGTATGTATGCCCTTGTATAGGCTGGTGTGTAACATAGTGCTAGAGTTTGCATTCACAAATGAGTACTGTTGGGCATGTTTCCAGCCACGTGTTCTGAGGTGTGGCACAATTATGCAGACTATGTCATACAGTTTGTGTATTTTGGTGTCTGTTTCTTCCTTCTTGAGGGGTCACTTGTTTGGCCAGATACTTAGAAGCATCTGTGAATGTGTGTGATTTCTGGTAGTGTGTGTGGGTGTCCTTACTGTGTTCTGGTAAGGGTATGTGTTGGTTGTGTTGATGAGCTGCATGTGTTAACCTACACCTCATGACTGTCCAGTCCAGTCATGGCTGTAGACCGGGCTGCCTTCCAGCTTACCCCTGTAGATGCATACCAAAAAATGTGTGTGGCGTGGTGTTAGGTGGGTTTGGCAATGTACATGGCATAGAGATTACAATCCCGCAGGATGGCCACATACATAATGCTGACATTAGTAAACACCAGTAGCTGACTAGTGGACATGCCTGTATGAGCATTCAGTACTACAAGTACCAAGTACTGTATTTAGTTTACATATTGCTTATGAAGATGTTTTAGACAGTGATGCTCACATGTAAATATTTGTGTTATGGACCTGACAACACTGGCTATTACGGAGAAATTGTAGCTACCTTTAGCAGCAATCCTCCTCTGAGGAGCACATCACATTCTGTTAGTTGATTACAGATGATGCAAGTGTCTACAGGTCTGTTTCCTTCTCTGGGTATATACTCACATATCCACCAGGACCATGAGCTCTGTTGGGCACAGACACCCACTCTCCAAACAGAGTCATGTATCAACATGATCAGGATATAATCAGATAGTGTGAGCCATCACCTATGAAGCAGCTATTACACATGGGCAGCTGTCTCCTACATCTTACACTCCTACTGCAGATGTTACACTGGAGTTAAAGATGATATGCAACTTGTTTCATTACCAGTGCTGTGCACTACCTTACATACAGTATGTGCAAGCGACTGTTAGTTTGGCAATGAGAGGTTGGGCTACACAAACCTGGTAGTTTAACCAGTGTGTCTCTACTCTCAATATCCACTCTATGTAGGTGTGCACATAGCCATTTGGCCCAGCCCTGTAACAAGGGTCACTACACATTCGCATAATATGTACACATGCACAGCTGTTATTGCTTGCAAACGATACTAGAGAGGTCCAGCCCTGTAACAAGAGTCACTACACATTTGCATAACATGTACACATGCGCAGATGTTATTGCTTGCAAATGATACTAGAGAGGTCCAGCCCTGTAACAAGGGTCACTACACATTTGCATAACATGTACACATGCACAGCTGTTGTTTGCAAACGATACTAGAGAGGTGGATATCACATGTCTTATGTGCATGAATAGTTACCTGTCTCTTCCAGTCATCTTTGCTATCATGCTGCTAAACTGTCAGATGAATACAAATGATATGTATCCTGTTATTGAGTATTGTAATTGCCAATAGACATAACTACTGTTTGCATAACATAACAGAACTATGTAGAATAGAATACAGATCTGCCTAAAATAGTGTACATTACACAGTTATTGGCACAATATTCCACAATGCACACCATATTTGCATGGTAAGCCCATTTTTAACATGTTCATCTTACTTATACACCCATACATATGTCGACTGTTGCAATATATCGACATATACTATCCCCTGGTATAGCACATACTTGTTGGACCAATACTGACACTGACAGTGGCTGGAAGCGAATTGGTGGGTTATAAGCCCATATCATCCCTTGTGGTGTATGCGGAGTTTGCCGTGAGACCTACGGCAGTACACACATATAATACTACAAGCATTACTACTGCTCAACAATACATCACTACAAGATTGCTATTTCCACTATATGCATTGATTACACTGTAATTCTTACAGAAAAGGTACTACATACACAGACATACTACATGTTATACATACCTTCTTAGTAATCGGAGGTGCTATTGCCTAGTATAATACTCATTTTTGGTTCGTCTTTCAGTGTTTTGTACTGTCCTACAGGTAGATACAGATGGTTTGAATGTGTGACAAGGCAACCTTTTATAGTTACAGATCAGTAACATGTGCTATCCCGATAACCAATTGGTGTTCCAAAGCAGTTAATTACATGCACATCAGCTGCACTGCTACTGCCTTAGCCAATACCATGGCTAAAGTGGAGTATAGTTGAGTACTCCACTTGGGTGTTGTCCCTTTGCCTTACTTGTGAGGAAGACAGCATGGAAGTGTTGTTTGGAATCTATTGCAACAGCTGTATGGAGATGAACATTAATATATTGTGTGTAATGCCTAGAGGATTTGGTCTAAATGTGAGTACTGCTGTTATATTTCTGAACATTGCTACTTGTGCAGGGTTTGTCTGTACCTAATACTTTTGCATATGTTTCAGTCTGGCCAGGTTGACCAGCTCAAGGCTGCATAGCTATGCATATAATTTTAGGTGGTTTACAATGTGCTTACCAGACATATTTAGTTTGGTGTTACTGTGTATCATACTGTGCTGATAATCAGCACTTGGTAACACTTCCTGGTGTATGAACCTATCAGTCCTCTGAAACGGGATTAGTTCATACAAAGCCTGTTACATCAGCAGCTGTTCAACTGTATAATGGCAACTATTTCACATAGGGCCATGTTAGTGTGTCTGTGTCCAGGTATGTTAAGGTTTCAGCAGATGTTGTACAGTAGTTGAATAATTGGTTATGGTATGGCAGTATGTATTGATGTAATTATTTTGGTTGTGGGGTAGATGTTGGTGGGTGTACATAGCACATGCAGGTGTGTAGGAACCCCTTTAATACAATCTCTCTATGTGTGTGGGTGTTCTTTCCCTATGTGAACACCTATCCCTTAGTGGACTAATACTATGGTAACTGCAGGCTGATTCATTATGGCACTGTTAAATGATTCCTGCATAGCATGCAGGTACTGTTAGTCCTTGAATCCTTTTGGCAATACATCGGAATGTAATAAAGTTTTGCAGAATGAAAGCTGTCTGTGTATTTCTGTCATGGATATTTGCAGTGATTACAGTTGTATTGGTGACTGTGTCCATAGAACATATTTGTAATAGTGTATAGCATATACTCTTCATATGTTATGTTCATATTGTTTGGGGGGGTGGAATGTGCGATTGCTATAGTCCATGTTATACTCAGATATGAACACTTCAGATGCTGTGTACAGACATGTATGTATGTGTGTATATATGTGTATATATATATATATATATATATATATATATATATATATATATATATGTGTGTGTGTGTGTGTGTGTGTGTGTGTGTGTGTGTGTGTGTGTGTATGTATACAGATATATATTATTGCATAAGTTTACCTGTACCTCCATAGATGTGTAGATGTTTTTAACCTAGCTATATATCTACATATATATATATATATATATATATATATATATATATATATATATATATATATATACACACCTGTATATATCTACATGTTTCTATGTATCTCTCTCTATCTATATATGTATATCTATATATCTATATATCTATATATGAGCATACACCTTTAATTGGGTACATGGCAGGCTGTCCTTTTTCAAAACATTCCTCCCTGTTTTGTTTTAACCTGTCTGCATATACAACTGGGATAGGTAAATTCCTGGTAGCTTAGTGTTAGGTTACTCTGAGGATGGAGTACATGGTTGCAGGTTCTACTCCTGGAAGGTGTTTTTATTTTATCTCTCAGAGTAGGCACTGGTAGGGAAAGAGTGAATAACGCACATTTAAGTGGTTGTAAACAGGTTTTCCTGTGGTTTGCGTGACGTTAAGCAAAGGTTAAACCTGTGAAGCGCTTCTCCGTTTACCGTGTTTCAGCACCACTTACCGTCATGCAAACCGTGGAAACCTGCTTACAACTGCTTAATAGTGCTTTAATCCACCTGCATCCAACAGCCCTTATTCTGGCCCTCAAAATAACTTAACAGCCCTTGAACTCAGGACTATGGACACCACAGTCACTGACTACCATGGACACCACAGTTTCTGACTTTACCACTAGGGCATCTGAAATATGTGCAAATGTTATGGTTTTTAGAATATACATTGTACTACAGACATTCCTCACTACTGAAAACAAATGTGACAGTCAGTTGGTGTATATATGTCTGATACATGTTAATGTTCATATGTTTGTGAAATTGGTTGTTGCAATGTGACATGACAGGGTTTATTATGAATGAGTAAGGTTCTTGCTTTGTGTCCTTTTTATATTGTCCCCATACTCCATGTGTACCCCTCCAGTTCACTTATTGGACATACAACCCAGGCCCTCCTTGATGCATGATTGCATTACCCATCATTCCTCCCCCACCCCAATCTTCACATACACAACAACCACCCCTTCTATGGTGAATTAAGTTATTATTAATTGTTATAATACCAGAGCTGCATGTGTTTTGTGTACACTCCAAATCCTTTGGAGTGCTTCTGTGTCACGAAGTGTGTTCATAAATGTTTATATATATGGCTATTGATGTAACTGTATAATATATATATATATATATATATATATATATATATATATATGTGTGTGTGTGCAGACATCACTGACATGCATAACTATATATATATATATATATATATATATATATATATATATATATATAAATATATATGGATCTACCTGAGATGGTCGACAGGCCATATGATCGAAACTCATTTGGTCGACAGTTCATATGGTCGACAATCACCCCCCCTAACTATATATATCAACTCCAGGGTCGCACAATATTGGGGAGGGGGGCAAATCCGCCTGTCGACCAAATGAACTGTCGACCAAATGAGTTTCAATCATATGGCCTGTTGACCATCTCAGGTAGACCCACATATATATATATATATATATATATATATATATATATATATATATATATATAAATATTTTTTTTTGCATTAATTTGTAACAGTAATGCATATGTAGACTGGAATGTGTTGGTTCACAAACTACAGTACATTACAATGTACTGTACATATGTACACAAAGTGACTGTCCCATTTGTGATCATTACAGTGAAACGCATATGGTATAAGGTGTAGTCTCAAGACAATGAAACTAGTATACACCTCGGATGGCCTAGTGGTAAGTCCCATGACTCTAGTTTGCATGGTCCAGGATTCAACACCTGTGATGCTTTACAAATGTTTTTTACTCCAGAATAAGGCTCATTTAAGCAGTTGTAAGCATGTTTAAAAGTGTTTTTGTGACATTATAGCAGCAGTTAAACACAGTTAAACAAACTTTGTAACGTATAACCTGTGCATGCAAAGATGGCCACATCCGCTAACTACTCAGGATATATATGTCAGTGAAGTAACATCTCACTATGTGCTGACATAACATTACATTCTCTGTTGACTGTACTCTCCAGCACACATGGGTTTATATGGGTGTTTCGATTGTTTGTTATACAGACGATTACTACCTAAATATGCAAGCTGTGGTTAAGGTTTACTTTTGAACATGATAAACATCCCTGCCTTTATCAGGATTGGAACCTCAAATGCACAGATACTATGTGGATGCTGTAACCATTACACTGTTGACATTAAAGTTGCATCTGCCTATTTCCTATTTAGATGATTTCTATGTGTAAGCTAGGCTAAGCAAAGGGCGGAGGCCCCCAGACTCATTGAGCTTCACATACTCTTGAAATAACAACATATAACAAATGTACTGTGAAACAATACATTACATTCCTAACTACATTAGGCATAGCCCCTCAGGGAAACACTTCAAGGGAAACCTTGTTGTGTGAATGGGTAACAGAATATGCACCCCTGGGATCATGTGTCCCAGAACCATACAGCCAGGGGGTGGGGGAGCCTGTCCAGTTTAATAGCTGCAAGACCTGTTGGGGAATTGAATGGTGTTGAATTGTCACATTAACATGCCCTCTTTAGATCACTAAGTGCCCCAATCACCCTCCACAACCCCAGTCTTCAACAGCTTCCAGCAACTCTACCTGGAATTGCTTCATTGGCTATGCTTGACAGAGGCTCATTTACATCATCAATGGTGCGGGGAAAGCCAACACACTGTAGCTATGCTTCTAATTGCCCTTGGGCAGACAGGTAGTAGGCTATCTGTGAACCTCTAAAGTGTAGGCTACCACAGCCATAATATGTGAATAAACAGACCTTCAGATCACAATATACAGTGAAAAATCACCATGTAGTCAGGAAACAGATAGGTACAGCAAGAACATACAGAACACTGATACTTAGTCACTCCAAAAGCCTATCTTGGAAGTTAGAAGACTTGTATAAGTTTAAGGCTTTCTATTGCTTACTAGTAGGTTACCTACACGAGAGACAAAAAACAAGCACAGATGGGGAACATGCATGCACCGATACCATACCGGCCTATGTGTCAGCCTTAGGCTTTGGAATACTGGCCAAGGCTATTGACGCCCCCATGGTGCCTTATTTAGGAGGGCCTTGAAGGTGAATACCAGCTCCATAAACAGCACAATAGCAGATTCAATGAGGGTTATGCTACTCAGCACCAGGGGTTGTGATCACAAAATGCATGCACTCACAGCACTCCTTAGGATGGACAACATCAACATCTGTGCAGTAACTGAGATCTGTCTTAAGGCTCCAGAGAGCACATCAGCACTACCAGACTGCAAACCCATACCACACATTTCAGCTACAGAACATGGACTGACAGACATGGAGGGTCTGTATCCATATTCATCAGGGATACCTACACCTCCAGGTTAGTGGTGCAGCATGGTACATCTGAGATCATCCATGTGCAGCTACCATCAGCCACAACTGCAATGTAAACTGTGGCCTGCTACAGATCACCCTCCATGACCCAGGATCACCACTCCACCTACCTGGAGACAGTGGGGAACATGACAGTCCTAACGCACACCCTGGCATTGGTCGATGTCAACTACCATACCATTAACTGGGAAACTTACTCCGGTACTCACTTCCAGGCCCAGTGCTCCCTGGAATTTATCACCTCATATGCCCTGTATCAGGTGGTAACCTCCCTAACGTGGGGTGGAAACTACTAGAAGTGGTCATCACCAACACGGGCAACAGGTGCACCACAGCAGAGGTTAACCGGTCATTGGTTAGATCTGACCATGAACTATTCACCACTGTTTCCACACCCAAGCATCTGGCCCACCCATGGATACCACATTGTATACCTTTCCTACAGCTAAATTTACACTACTAGTGAAAAGGGTGGGGGGTTTCTCAGCCCCACACTAAGGAGAAACACTGCTCAAGATACAGACATATTTACAAATGCAGTCTATAAGCACCTACATAGATGTATGGATCGTGCCATCACTGGTAAGCCAAGACTCACTCCTCCTAGACAAGTCTGCAATACACAGGCTATACTACAGAAGTAGGATAGTGTTCCAGACAAACAGCAACTCCCACGAAGGGCAGACATCTGTGACCACTATTAGTATGATACGTAGGTCCCTCATGACATCATCCTAGGCTAACATCAGCAGGAGAATATGCAAGGATTCGAAAGATGACCACAAAGCCTTCTTTGGCTATGTCAAGGATCTACATGGTGAGACATGTATTTGCACTGTGCCGGTGAAATATAGCACAAAATATGCTGACCCTACTGATATTGCCAACATCCTTGCAGATACATTCAGTGCATACTTTGCCCCCTAAAGTGCCCACAACACTACCCAAAAGGTACAGTATCCCACACATCAGAGACACACAGGTGGAAATGGCCCTCTCTAACAGCAGAACACAGCGTCAATGGAGTCAGATGTTGTCCCAGACTGCATCTTGCAAACTGTACAAGATAACCTGCCCCCCCCCCACCTAATTAAGCTTTCCTACCTCAGCTTCTCCACAGGCTACATGCCCATACAATGGCATGTGGCAACGGTTATTCCACTCCATCAAGGTGGAATCACAACTGACCATGGTAACTACCACCCCATAAGCCTGACTAGCCTGGTCTGCAATGGTATGGTTCGCATCCTCATGTCACTCATTAACAAAGACATTGGTAACCTCCGAACACGTGACCCATCCCAGGTCAGCTTGGTTGAGTGCAGTTCATGCCTAATTAACCTGTTTGTCGTCTTACATACAGTCACCAAGACGTTAGATGATGGGGGAGGTGGTTCACACATACTACCTAGACCTCGCCAAGGCTTTTGACACCATGCCCCACTCAGGTATTATTGATAAACACACCAGCCTGTACATACACCCATACATTAATGGTTGGGGTACCAACGGGCTTACACACAGAACCCACATGGTAAGACTAGTGGTCTCCAGGTCCAACTCTTAACCAGTCATGACTGGTGTCCCACAGGACTCAGTCTGGGAGCCCTACTGTTTGGCATATACTTCTTAGAGGTACAGGCAAACACAGGTGGCCTACAGTCGACCATGTTTGGCAATGACTGCGAACTGGGAGCCATGATTGATAGTCCAGCTGACAGAGACATCCCTCAAGGGGCCTCACAGAGAACATTACAGGGTGTCAACATCATGGTCTCCAATCAAGTGCCACTAACTGCATGGTCATTCCACTGTGGAATTGGTACCCACATATTAAAACATAAGTGGTAGCCACTTTAATACAGATGAGGTAATGGGGTATCTGGGGACTAAGGTAGACAGTGATCTATCCTTTGACAATCATATCTCCACAGTAGTTAGGACATCCTTCTATGTAGTCCATCTGATTACTAAAGGATTCCCATCTAGACATACTGGGGTTATAGTGCCCCATTACTCATCACTTATCAGTCCCATCATAGGGTATAATAACCCATGGGGGATGTACCTCAGAAGACACATCCAACAGCTGGGAGGTCCACAAATGTACCTCAACAAGGGGAATACTGGCCTCCAACTTAGGGCCTATGCAGCCAGAATGAATAAACTCCTGCTTTACTCAGTGGCATCTTGTTTACCCAGAGATGATCTCCGCTGGCCACCACAGCCATGTTGAACTCAGGCTTGATGGATATGCTCCACCTATGGGAATCCATGTCACGGTGAGCCACATACTGTAGTGAGCTGAACCTTGCCACAACAATAACTGGAAGATGTCAGAAGGACAGCTTCCTGTCACAGACACTCCCCATACTTTGAAACAACATCCCTAACTACATTAAACAAAGCCCCTCACTAACATCCTGCAAAAGAAACCTTGAAGAGTGGATGGGGAACAGTAGATGCACCCCAGGGATTCTGCCATTGGCTCTGTTCCACAGAGGGACAGTTAATGAATCAATGGGGTGGCAAAAGCTGACACATTTTGGCTCACCTTATGAATGGCCTCTGGCAGTTGGCCAAGTACCTACCTATCAATCTATACATACAGTATCTGTATATGCTGATAGCTTAATTTACTGTTCAGGTGTTGACTTACCTTGTGCCAATGGCAGTTGTGAGTACAATAGTTGAGGGCTGTCTATGTTGGATGCACACAGTAGACTGCCTATACATGACAATTTACAGGTAGTCTTGTGTGTGTGCCATTCATTTTTACTGTGTGTGCTGGTGGAGAAAGGTGTCAGTCCTCAGGTGCCTACACTGTCAATGTGTGTGCTATATGTTCCCTCTTTGCCAGGGCATGTGCATACTGGGCATGCCTCCGTCTGCCTACTGGGGCTGGCTCAGGGTGTTCGTTGTCTGAGTACATCTGTGCTTGTGGGGCCCTTGGCAATGGTGGTGGGCTGTGAGGGCTTTCACCATTTTGTCCCTGCTGCAGCTGTTTCCGCAGGACCATATTGTGTAGAATGGCACAGACTATGAAGATGTGGGCACACGTGCCTGGAGAGTACTGCAAGGCAACACCAGATATGTCCAAGCAATGGAACCATGATTTCAGCATCCCAAACACATGCTCTATGATGATTCTGGTTTGTACATATGCCTCATTATGGCGTTCCTGCATGGGTGTGTGTGCATTTCTGATGGGAGTCATCATCCACGGTTCCAATACATAGCCAGCATCCCCCATCAGGTGGCCATTTGGGGTGTCCCCCCTGGCAAATTACCGATACAGCTGTGAGGCATGCCAGATGTGGGAGTCATGATAGCTTCCAGTGCTGCCAGCACACACCACCATGATAATGCCCTGGGCATTGCACATGACCTGACAGTTGATGCAGGGGTATCTCTTGTGGTTTATGTAGTGCCTAACTTGCACACTGGGTGGTGATTTGATGTGTATGTGCGTGCAGTCTATTGCACCCAGTACCTCTGGGTATTCTGCCACATGGTGGAAGAGACGCATATTGCTGGCCAACTACTCCTGCATTCGGGGGAAGTATATGTGCTCACTGGCATGTGGTAACATGGCATCCAGGAACTGGTGTAGTACCCTGGATGCTGATGCCTGTGAGATACCCATGATATCCCTAGTTGGTCTTTGAAAGGTACCTGTAGCTAGTATTCTCAGGCTTACACATGCCTTCGTATCCACTTGGATGGGTTCCCCTCTGTTTGTTTTGGCTCTGAGGCATGGACAGCACAGCTCCACAAGTTTCTGTAGGATGTCCCTGTCCACCCTGTAATGCTCTACTATCTCCAGATCATGTAGCCCCTGGTAGGTTACCCTGGGTCTGAACACTCTCCTCCTCCTCTGGTGCCTGAGGTTGTTGTGTGCATCATCCTCCACACCACCTTCAGTCTCCAACACATGCTGGTGGATCAAAGCTATGGCAGCCCCTAACATGTACATAATAAAAGTTTCCTGTCTGTATACACCACTGATGCAGAGTGTATGGGAATACACAAATGTGTGTGAGGTGCTTTCACACTTTATAGTATTGTGCTATGGATGCTGCTGATGTCAGTGGGTGTGTATGATCTATTCCAGCTGCAGTGTGTCTTAATTATGGGTTTTGCAATGAGTACTGCAAGTGTGGGGCCTTTACTGTGGAGATCTGCTTTCCTGCCATGATTAATCTGTTGCCCTTTAATTCACTTTTAGACCTGGATCCCCTCCCATTATCAGGCATGCATCCAGCTGCTGTCTTTCTTGTTTTGTACTTTCCCTACCCAGTCATGGCAAAATGTGCCTTGCAGCTGATATACTGCAAATCGGCTTTGTCCTGCTTTGACACTTTACTGTTTTCTTTGCAGTACAGCTCCTACCCTTTCCTGTTCTGCAGGTAGCTGCTTGCAGCCTTGTTAGCTGTTGTCAATGGCTCACTGTAGGCTCCTAGGTGTTAATTAGTCATTTGTACTCCAATGTCACTGCTGCAGCATTTCCTTATTTCTTTCCTATATCCTTTCTGTTTCAGCTGCAGTGCGCACCGCACATACCCGTTTACCAGGTTTACGCACATTTTCATCTCCATTCACATGCATACTCAGTTACCTTGTGTACTCTTAGCTAAGCATAGCTATGGCCAATTCGACACACCTCTATCCTGCAGCTTTGCTTAGCTAGGGGCAAACTGGTTAAGCAATGCTCCAGTGTGCTTACAACAATGGCGACACACCCCTCTCTTGATGTCATCTTTATCTAAAGGGCACATCTCAGTGTTATAATGCTACACTGTTAGGTGCATCCTTACACCAGCGGGGAATCTGCGATTCACTATTACTCCTCTCATTTGCATAGCATTGCCTACTAATTCCTAGCTACTGCATATAACACTGTCACTGCCCCTTAGCAACCCTTGTGCCATAAGTATGGTGTAGCATGCCTGCCATTGACTGTTATGGGGAAAACATGATATGTGTTTCATTGCGGATTTATTCTATATTTTTATATATTCCTTGCGATCCCCTTTATGCACCGCTGCCCTGCGCTTCCACGTCGCTATTGTGTGACTATATATATTAAATGTTAATTTTCATTTTGTACATTTTTTTATGCCAATGGCTATATATTTAGCCATTGGCTTATATTAACAATATAATACATGTGTTTGGAAGGCTGTTATGGCTTCGATTTTATGTTTGCAAAAATGTAAACTGTTTTCTATGGTTTACATTTCTGCATGCTTACACTATGCCTGCACCACTTCCTGAATCACTACATACCTTCATTTGCATGCTACATTGCTGCACATGGGGTAATTAGCATACATGGCTCGAGAGTTGTGAGGGCGTAGCGTATGCAGGTAGTGCATGTGGAAATAACTCATACCTGAATTGCTCTGCAGCCATATTTAGTGTTAGAATGTTGACGCTACGCCTGCACCTGGCGCAAGCTTCATGAATCACGGGGAATATGCATGATGTAGTACCTTTTGTTCAACAATCCCCATACCATTAAAAAATCAGAAATCATACTGCATACAACATACTGTTTTTTGGTGGTGACTTGCTTGCAGGGCCTGTACATCTCATGTATGACTTCCCTATGTTTTCTTTGTCATCAGGAATAGCTATCCCTACTGATATCCCTCAGTACTGGTCTCAGTTGAGGTGTCCTTTGTTCCTCTGTATTTCACTTATAAAAGAAAGAATACCATGCCTTATTTTTGAAGAAGCCCTAGAAAGGAAAAGATTGCCATTGGCCTAGTTTACTGACTGGAGATATAACATTTTGCTTTATATTTTATAATGACTTGAAAAAAACACAATACAAATGCTTAGCAAAATAGTACCGTTCTGTGGTAATAAATATGAGTGTGAGGCATTTAAAAAAATAACATTTCATTTTGCATGTTATCCTGATGGAGCACCGATGCACTTAAAATGTCTGTAGAAACCAATATTTGACAGTGTAAAATTATAAAACAAACAAACAAAAAAGAAATATAAAGAAAAAGACATGTACCGACAGCACCAGTGTGTTTATAACCAATATTTTGAAATATCTGATGCGTATGTGTGTGTGTGTGTGTCGGGAGGTTAACCCAACAGAAGATAAATAATTCTGCATTGCATTTCATAGAAATGTGGAAGTGACATATTACAGCACACTGTTCAAGAAAAAATTATTTTCTCAGTTGAGCCATGGCATAAAGCAAGATGTATCATTTTCAGATGTGTGTACACCAACATTTAACAAACTGTATTAATAAATTAGAAAAGAACACAGGACATATATTATTAGGAATATAGAGCTCTTCTTTGTCAACAAGTTTTATTCAGAAATTCACTATTTGGGGGCTGACTGAGTTGTGACATTTTGTATTATATTTTATAGTAACAAAGAAGCAATATACACTACTGTAAAATAATTCCTGGAAGCATCATTTGGTAGCATTTTTTTTGTCTGGCTAGAGCTGTGATATTTTGCTTAGCACTTCTTGAGACAGAACATGCACATTATAAGCAAGGTAGCCCTATCTGCAGTTAGAATTGCTATTCTGAAATAGGCAAGCAGTGACATTTTCATTTACATGTTTTTATGGTGTACAAGCAACATTTATGTATTTTGAACCCAACTGAGAGGATTCCTGACAGGAGCTCCTTAGCATTTCACTTTGCATTGTATACTGACAAGGAAGTACATTTATTATTTAACTATTATTTACAATGCACAACAATGAAAGGACAATGTTCCAGGATACGAGTGGTAGGGAGTGGCAGATGAAAGTGATAAAGTTAAAAAAGAAAGTACTCTGATTGTCATTTTGTGCAGGACACATGATTGGAAGTCCATTTTGAAAACCTAAGAAATGAAATCACTTATTGTGAACTGACTGTGAATGGTTTCTCACACAGCTGCTTTGAAAGTATCTCCTTTGGCTGACAATAATGAGACATTCTTGGGGAGACCCACTCTAAATGGAGTCCTATAAACGTGCTTAATTTGAAAGAAAATTTAATGTTACCACTTATGCATACTATTTATAAAACATTAACCTGTGAAGCATATGCAAGCAGTGGCACTTGTCTTACCTATATATTACCTGCATGCACTCAATCGTGAGGCACACTGATGTCCCACTCACTAGGTTGAACAAGGAGAAGGTGACAGTCAGTTGCATATCAGGTGCCAGGATCCGCCACATAACACATGCACTCAGGTCACTCTACAACAAGTACAAATATGACTCAGTCATTGTCCATGTGGGTGGGAATGACCTGAGACGTACCTCCCTGGATTACATGAAAAGAGATGTTGTGGAACTTTCAGATTATGTGGCCCAGCCAGGTATGACCCTAGCCCTGACCAGTATTCTACTGTCACCCAGAGTAATATCACAGTACGAGCAGAAAATGTTTCACTTCAACAATTGGCTACATTTCTGGTGTCATTCTAAGGATATCCAGTATCTGTCTGCCTGGGACAACATGATCAACAGTCCTCGATGCTTTGCCAGAGACGGCCTGCATCTGTCACCCCCTGGGTTTCCAGGTACTGGCTAAGGTTCTTGCCACCCCTATAGTGCTTTTTTTAGGCAGTGTTCCAAAGACCAAAATTCCACTGTAACAGCAACAAACAAATGTAATGTGAGGGTCATGCTGCTCAATGCTAGAAGTCTAAATCTCAAGATGTACTCGCTGAAGCTCTCCTCAAAATGGAGAATGTCGACATCTGTGCTGTAATGGAGACTTGGTTTAAAGAGATAAAACACACCCCTGCACTCCCAGGCTACAACTCATTCCATACCTTTTGGCCCCAGAATATGTCTGGAAGCTCCAAAGGCAGTGGTGTCTCCATTTTCTTAAAGGATACACACATCTCTAGACTTGTAGCCCAGCATAATGCATCTGAGATACCTCAGGTAAATCTAACACTGGGTAAGACAGTGATACAAGTCATAGCCTGCTACAGAACCCCAAACATTTCCCTAGACTTTCACTCCAAGTTCCTAAGCACCCTGAAATCTATCAAGGACCAACCCAATACTCTCATACTGGGTGACTTCAAATACCCTTCACTCAACTGGGAAAACTATTCAAGTACCAATGTACAGGACCAACGCTTTCTGGAATTTATCAATTTCAGTGCCCTGGACCAGCTCATTCTGACCTGCAGTAGAGGAAGCAACATCCTCGACCTGGTTATCACCAACATGGGAGACCATTGCTCCACACTTATATTCAATTCCTGCCTGGTTAAATCTAACCACAAACCACTTCAACATGGAAACTTCATCTCCCCTACAACCCCTGCTAAGGTGACCACCCTGAAAAACCTCTCTAAAGCCGACTTTGAGCTCCTAAAAACAAAGGTGGCTAACTTCTCAACACCCATGCCAATGGAAACTAGCTGCATGACTGCCGAATCATACACCAATGCACTGTACGAGCATTTACACAAATGCATCGACCTTGCTATACCAAATAGAACTAAGACACTCTCCTCCAAAAAAGGAAGCCAATCTGGTGGTCCCCAGCCATCAATAAACTCTACAACAGAAAGAAGAAACTGTTGCAGAAAAAAATGAATCCAAAAGACTGGAAAACCTCCTTTATCAGTCTGAACAAAAAGCTGAGATCCCTTATCAAATCTTGCAAAGCCAGCTATGAAGGCAGAATTGTGTCTGACACCAAAAACAATCACACAGCTTTCTGTAGCTATATCAAAAACCTCAGAGGCAATACCCAGATTTCCTCTGAGTTATTGCACAATGGCACCTCCTATACTGAGCCAACAGATATAGCCAATATACTGTCAGACAGATTCAGTGCCAACTTTACCCCTGTCCCTAGAGCCCCATCACAATACCAGAAAAAACCTGCTACCCACCATTTCTGCAGCACAGGTAAAAGCTGCATTGTCCAAAACCAAGAATACAGCATCCATGGGACCAGATAATATCCATGGCTGCATCCTACATGAGCTACAAAATGCACTGGCACCACATCGGTGTGTCCTGTTCAATCACAGCCTTACCTCAGGTTATGTCCCTATCAAATGGTGCACTGTTACAGTCATCCCATTCCATAAAGGGGGAGCAACTACAGACCCTGGGAACTATCGCCCCATTAGCCTGACAAGTCTGGTATGCAAAGCTATGGAGTGCATCATCATGGACCTGTGTAACAAAGATATAGGCAATCTCCAAACTCTTGACCCCACACAGTTTGTCTTTGTCAAGGGGAGATCCTGCCTGCTGAACCTGATTTAATTCTTTGAGGCAGTCACCAAGGCTGTGGATGAGGGTAAGGCAATGCATACAGAGTACCTCGACGTGGCCAAGGCCTTTGATACCATTTCCCACTCAGGTATCATTGATAAACATACCAAACTAGGCATCAATCCTTACATCACTATGTGGGTTGTAAATTGGCTCACAGACAGGTCCCACAGAATGAAAGCTGTGGATTCCAAGTCAGACTGTTGACCAGTGATGAGTGGAGTCCCACAGGGCTCAGTCCTGGGCCCTCTCCTGTTTGGCATCTACTTCTCAGAAGTCCAGGCCAACACAGAAGGACTCTGGCTGACCAAGTTCACTGATGACTGCAAGATAGGAGTCATTATCAACTCTCCAAGTGATGCAGACATCCTACAAAAAGGCCTCGCTGAGACCAATGACTGGTGTCAGAACCATGGCCTGAAGCTTAACGCCAAAATGTGTGTTATCATTCCCTTTGGAAAAAACTCAGTTCCCATGAATTACAATGTTGCTGGGAGCCCACTGAACACTGAAGGGGCCATATGAAATCTGGGCACCCAGGTCAACAGCCACCTCATCTTCGACCATCACATTGCCACTGTGGTCAGAAAGTCCTTCTACGTGACACATTTTATAACCAAAGGTTTCACATTCAGGAAGAAAGAGGTCATCATCGCTCTCTAGTCATCCCGCATTAGACCAATCATTGAATATAATGCCATGTTTGTCATGTACCTGACCAGACACCTACAACAGCAGGAGAGGCCGCAAAAGTACCTCACAAAAAGGATCCTAGGTCTTAAATACATGTCCTACATGGACAGACTCAAGAAACTTCAGCTGTTCTCAGTCTCTTATAGTCTACTTACAGGTGATCTCTGCTTGACATACACAGACATGTCTGACTCAGCCCTACTTGAAATTCTACACCTAAAGAAATCCCAACCGCCCCCCCCCCCCCGTGCCACATGTTCCAGAGATCACAACCCCATTACTACAATTAACAGAACATGCAGGAGGGACAGGTTCATCTCTCAAAGATTACCCATACTTTGGAATAAGCTTCTCATTCATGTCAAGCTGGGCACCTCGTTGACCCTCTTCAAGACAAATTTTGACGAGTGGATGGGTAACAGAAAGTTCAGCCCAGGGAACACTCCAGTTGCCCTACTGGATAGGGGCACTGTGAACTAACATTGGGTGGCATGGTGCCTGGGCAATTTTTTGGGCTAAGCTTGTAAAGGCTATAGGGCCATAAGCCTAGTACATACCTATGAACCTATTAACCTATATGTATCCTATTAGAATTCTCTTAGAATAGCACATGAACTCTGTGATAATATACAGTTGTTGGTTTGTATTTTAATTCTTTTATGAGTTATATCAGATTGTGCTTAGTTTTCTATTCCATATTCAGATGGCTGAATTTGAAAATGTCCATTTTAAAAGGCAAATTTGATAGGGTATTAAAACAGTAAAAATGTGCACAGTGCAGGTGGAGAAAATGTACAATATTGGTCAGATGGAACTGTTAGAACTACATTGGCTTAGAAAAAATGTTGGCTTAAAATGTGTTTGTATATTCATGAGAAACAACTGAGGAAGGGTTTTCAAAATTTTACATAATTGCTACCCTTCTGCTCATATATAGCTGGATGATTCATTAATACTAATGGTATTATAAAATAGTATGAATGCCATCAAAATCTTTAAAATAATGTCAACTCTTTAGCTATAACTATCATCTGAGTAACTGATGGATTAATAAAAGTATATAGTTTTAAGTTTGGAAATTGTCTTGGAGCTGGTCTGCTCGAAATATATTAATTTAAATCTGAAGAGATATGAATTTCTCTGTACCACATGAAAGTACCGTTTCACAGAAAAGGATGAAAATAATATGGAGTCAAAAATTGAGAAAGAATTTGGTAATTTATTGGGCAGCAAGGATGCTGTTCTTAGAAGTACTTGAGAGGATAGAGGTGCAAAGTAAATAGGTGTCTAGCTTACCTTGTAATTAAAGGCCAAACTACATGGGCTGTTTGGTCTTTACCTTCCAACTTTTTCTTTGGGTGCTTTAGCTTTTACTGCTGTTTTACAGGACAGAGATTAAAATGCTTATGTACTTAAGAATTCTGTTTCACTTTTCATCAAGGAGACATAGGACAACATAAATGTTGGGTTACGCTGTAGAGGCTATGTTCTCTAATATTGACTTTAAACCATTAGCAGTTTTTAAAAGATTCTGTACTATTTTTACTTTCCTATGTCTATACTCAGACATAAATGATGTGCCTGTCATCCATTCTAAGTACACTACTATAGGATGGATGGGACATTTCGTATTGGGTCCTCAGGTCTGGCATCTCAGTAAAGATGACACTGGGGTTTCAAACATTGTGGTCTGGTCATTGATGATGTTTTCTCTTTCATTTCAAATGTTAACACTCACCCTTGATTTTGTAGCCTACACTGGTCCTGGAGGTGGTAGAGTTACACATAAGAAACAATGTTTGAGTATATTAATACATAGCAATTAATACCTCATGGTATCATCATTCTAATTCATGGTCAGACTCAAATGTGAGGCCTAAGTCCTTCAGGTTATACTACATGTGGATGGCTTTGGTCTATCAAGACTGGCCTCTCAGCTATACCTGTTCTTATTAAACTATAACAAACTTTATTAAGTATGCCTTTGATTCTCACAAGGACAGTTAATTAATAATATTTGTAACATCATAGTTGCAACTTTATAGAACTTAGCAGCAGCAATCTGTAAATAGATCATGTCACTGCTGAATAAGGTCGCCATCTTGAATACAACTTCCTTCAGTGTTGCGGGTACATTTCACACATGAAGGTTCAACTTGCAGCTGAAGATTTAATCACAGGATCAGGTGTTACTTGGTGCCTGTTTTGCTACTGAGACCATCTTCAAATAATTTGGGCTACAGCAGATTAGTTCAGAATAACACTGGACACATTCTGAGTACTATTTCTAGACATTAATATAACAAAAAAAAACACAGATTGCACTCAAGGAAAAAAACTGAAAATTACTAATCAATTTAGCTTGCATATTTATTCACAAATCTGTCATTCACATTGGCTGAAGAAAATACTTTTAGACCCCATTCAGACTGTTTTAGAATCTGAAAACTCTTAAGTTTATTCTATCAGTAATGCTAGAATAGTGTTGCGATAGTGGCTTTCTGCTGCATTGTTAATAACCTGCAAAAGAGCCTGTTCCCCTCCCTCATTAACTAATAACAGGAAGCTCAGCATTTTTAAAGATGAGCCCCGGGATTCATAAAGCTTGTGCCAGGCTCCGGAGTAGCGTTGGCGATCTAGCGCCAAATATGGCCGCCAAGCGATTCAGGTAAGAGCTGTATCCATGTGCACTACCAGAGTACGGTAGAGCTGTGCAGCTCCTCCTAATTACCCCATGCGCAGCAGTGTAGCATGCAAATGAAGGTATATAGTGATTCATGAAGTGGTGCAGGTGTAGCGTAAGCATGTAGAAATGTAAACCAAAAAAAAAACGGTTTACATTTTCTCAAACATAAAATTGGAGCAATAAAAGTGGACCAAACTTACGTATTATAATGTTAATATATGCCAATGGCTAAATATATAGCCAATGGCATAAAACAACATGCACAACATATAAAAAATAACATTTACTGTCATAGCCACACCAACGCAAAGAAAAACCGCAGTGCATCTGTGTGCAAACGGGATCACAAGGAAGATATATTTAGTTGTCATAAAACTGCAATGTAACACAATTCATGATATCCCCATAATAGTCAATGGCACACATGCTACACCACAACCATGGTGCAAGGGTTGCTAAGGGTCTGTGACAGTGTTCCAGGCGGTAACTAGGAATTAGCAGTCAATGCCATGCAAATGAGTCAAGTAATACTGAATCGCAAATGCCCCGCCGATGTAAGGATGTACCACACAGTGTAGTGGTACAACACCGAGGAGTGGCCTGGAGGTAAACATAACATCAAGAGAGGGGCGCGCCACAGTAGCTGTAAGCACATTGGATCATTGCTAATCCATTTTGCATGTTGCTAAGCAAAGCCGGAGGATAGGGGTGTGGAAGTAGCCATAGCTTTGCCTAGCTGAGAGCACACAAGGTAACCAAAAGTTCATGTGAACGTGGATGAAAACGCGCATGATACCCGGTAAACAGCTGTGCACAGTGCGCACCACAGCTGAAAGAGGAAGGATATGGCAAGACAATAAGGAAATGCTGCAGCATGGTAACTGGAGTAAAAATGAGTAATTAACACCTAGAAACTCACAGTGGGCCATAGACAACAGCTAATAAGGCTGCTAGCAGCTACATGCAGAATAGGAAAAGGGGATGCCGTACAGCAAAGAAAATAGAACTGTCACAGCAGAACAATGCAAACTTGCAGTAGATCAGCTGCATAACACATTTCCCAACACAATCCTGGGTTGTGAAAGTACAAAATAAGAAAGGCAGCAGCTGGATGCATGCCTGACAATGGGAGTGGAATCGGGTTGAAAATTGAAGTAAAGGGCAATAGACGAATCACGGCAGCCAAGCGTAAGTCAACACCAAAAGCCCCACAATATCAGTACCTGCTGTAAAACCAATAATTAAGATACCCTGCAGCTGGAATAGCACAAACACACCCAATTACACCAGCATCATCCATTGCACAATAGTATAAGGTGTGAAAGCCCCCCCCCCCACACACACACACACACACACACACACACACACACACACACACACTTGGGTATTCCCAGACACTCTGCACCATTGGTGTATACAGATGGGGAACTTTTAATATGTACATGTTAGGGGCCGCCATAGCTTTGATTCACCAGCATGTGTTGGAGACTGATGGTGGTGTGGAGGATGATGCTGGCAACCATCTCAGGCACCGGAGGAGGAGAAGACTGTTCAGACCCAGGAAACCTACCAAAGGCTACATGATCTGGAGATAAAAGAGTGTTACAGGGTGGACAGGACATAATACAACAACTTGTTGAGCTGTGTCAGCCACACCTCAGAGCCAGAAGTAACAGAGGGGACCCCATCCCAGTGGACATGAAGGTATGTGTAAGCTTGAGAATACTAGCCACAGGTACCTTCCAAAGGCCAACTGGGGATATCATGGAGATCTCTCAGGCATTAGCATCCAGGGTACTCCACCAGTTCCTGGATGCCATGTTACCACATGCCAATGAGCACATATACTTCCCCCAAACGCAAGAGTAGTTGGCCAGCAATATGCGTCTCTTCCACCATGTGGTAGACTACCCAGAGGTACTGGATGCAATAGACTGCATGTACATACACATCAAGTCACCACCCGGTGAGCAGGGTAGGCACTACATAAACCCCAAGGGATTCCACGCCATCAACTGCCAGGTCATGTGCAATGCCCAGGGCATTATCATGGATGTGTGTGCTCGCAGCCCTGGAAGCTATCACGACTCCCACATCTGCCATGCCTCACAGCTGTATCAGGTATTTGCCAGGGGTGACATCACATATGGCCACCTGGTTGGGGATGCTGGCTATGCACTGGAACGTGGATGATGACTCCCATCAGAAATGCACACACAACCACACAAGAACACCATAATAAACCAGAATCATCATAGAGTGCATATTTGGGATGCTGAAATCACGGTTCTGTTGCTTGGACATATCTGGCGGAACCTTGCAGTACTCTCCAGGAATGTGTGCCCACATCTTCATAGTATGTGCCATGCTACACAATATGATCCTGTGGAAACAACTGCAGCAGGGACAGAATGGTGGAGGCCCTCACAGCCCACCACCATTGCCAAGGGACCCACAGGCACAGGGGGACTCAGACCATGAACACCCTGTGCTAGCCCCAGTTGGAAGACAGAGGCGTACCCAGTATGCCCATGCCTTGGCAAAGAGGGAACGTATAGCACACACACTGACAGTGTAGGAACTCATGGACTGACACCCTTCTCCGCCTGCACACACAGCAAACATGAATGGCACACACACATGACCACCTGTAAATTGTCATGTATAGGTGGTCTGCTGTGTGCATCCTACATAGGTAGCCCTCAACTATTGTACACACAACTGCCATTGGCACAAGGTAAGTCAATACCTGAACAGTAAATTAAGCTATCAGCATGTGTCCATACTGTATGTACAGGTTTATAGATACATAGGTAGGTACATGCCCAACTGCTGAGGCCACTCAAAAGCATAAGCAAAACGTGTCTGCTGTCACCACCCCATCGATTAACTAACTGTCTCTCTGTGGAGCAGAGCCAATTGCGGGATCCCTGGGGTGTAGCCACTGTTCACCACCCACTCTGCAAGGATTCCCTAGAGTGTTAGTGAGGGGTTTTGTGTAATGTAATCAGGGATGTAGTTCCAAATAATGGAGAGTATCCCTGACAGGAATCTTCACAGATGTTTACATGTTACATAGTGTACCTTAAACACAGCTTGCATATATAGGTAGTTCTCCACAGAATAATAAACATGTGGAACACACAGCCACTGAAATGTGCGTTAATCACCCTTGCACTACCAGTGCCTGCTCTGAGAGGTAAGCTATCACTGCCAGGATTAGAGCACGCAACCATGTACACATTCATCACAATAACATACCACTAAGCTACCTGAGATGTACCAATGGCAGTTGTGTATACTGACAGGATAAAACACAAAAGGTAGGAATGTGTTGAAATAGGACAAGCCGGCATGTACCCAATGAAAGGTGTATGTTTTGTTTTATATATATATAAATATATATATATATATATATATATATATATATATATATATATATATATATATATATATATATATATATATATATATATATATATATATATATATATATATATATATATATATATATATATATATATATATATATATATATATATATATATATATATATATATATATATATATATATATATATATATATACATATATATATATATATATATATATATATATATAGAGAGAGAGGGATATATATATATATATATATATATATATATATATATATATATATATATATATATACACATGTCGATATATGGGGATATACATATATGTAGAAATATAGATAAGTTAACAACACCTGCATCTGCTATGCACACCCACCAACATCACCCCCCACACCCAAACATATTACAATACAAACTGTAATAACATCACAAATCATTCACTCACTGTATGACATCTGCAGAAGCCTTAACATACCTTGTCAGAGACAGACTAACATGGCCCTCTGTGAAATAGCTGCTATTATACAATGGAACAGCTGCTGATGTTACAGGGTTTGTTTGCACTAATCTCGTTTCAGAGGTTTGTGTGTTCAGAGGATGTGTTAGCAATTATTGAGTAACAGCACAGTATGCTAAACTTGTACACCCTATCAAGGATGTCTGGTGAGCACACTGTAAACCACATAACAGTTCTTGCATGGCTTTGAGCTGGCCAAACATCCTTGCCAGACTTAAACATCTGCAGAATTATCAGGTACAAACAAACCCTGCATAAGTAGCAATGTCCTGAAATATAACGGCTGTACTCACATGTAGAACTAAATCATCTAGCCATTACACACAGTCCACGGGAGTCATGAAGCTAATATATCTCTGTGTGTCTCCATATAGCTGTTGAAATATAACGCAAACAACACATCCAGGCCATATTCCTTGAAAGTAAGACAAACCTCAAAAGAGTACTCAGTTATACACCACTGTTGCCATGGTGTCGGCTAATGGAGTAGCTGCACAGCTGATGTGCATCTAATTAACTACTTTGAAACAGCAATTGGTGGACAGGATACCACATGTTACCGATATGTGACTAGAAAAGGATGTGTTATCACACATTCAAACCATCCATATATACCAGCGGAACGTTACAAAGAACATTGAAACATAAACTGAAAAGGACTGAATCAACAGTTAACAACACCTTGGGTTACTAATAAGTTATGTAGAACAGTCATTATGTCTATGTATGTAGTACCTTTCTGTAGTATTTAAAGTGCACACAATCCATATAGTGGAAACAGTTATCTTGTAGTGATGTATTGCTGGGCATAGTAATGCTTGTAGTATTTGTGTGTACTGCTGTAGGTCACAAGGCAAACACTGCATAGACCACAAGGGATGCTATATAAGGGCTTTGAACAGAAATACTCCTCACCAGCCGATGTCAGTGGCTGGGCTGGTCCAACAAGTATGTGCTATAACAGGGGATAGTACATGCTGATATATTGTAACTGTAGCCATATGTGTGGGTGTATTACTAAGAATAACATGTGGAAGGTTGGGCCACTGTGCAATTATGATTTGCATTGTGGGATATTGTGCCAATAACTGTGTAATGTACAGTATTGTAGGCAAGTATATATTAGAAGCTACATAGCATTACTGTAATGTTAGGCATACATTAGTTATGTCTATTGGCATTTACAATACACAATAACAGGATACATATGTCTTTTAGTCACCCGACAGTTTATCGGTATGATAGCAAAGTAAAATGGAAGAGCTAGTTAACTATCCATGTACCTAAGATATGTAATATGTGCAAAGGTAGTACTAGGCTATCTTACTGAGGGTATTTATAAGCCTAGCTAGAGTGTGTTTGCTTTCGCCACCCCCATAGGTTGGTTCCCTGTGCCTCTGAAAGGCAGAGCCATTAGTTCCCTGTACCTCTGTCCAGCAGAGCCACTGCAGTGATCCCCGGGGTACATGTCTGTCTCCCATCCACACATCAAGGTTTCCCTTGAAGAGTGCTAGTGAGGGGCCCTGCCTGATATACATTGGAATCATGTTCCAAAGCATGGGGAGTGTCCAGGTCAGGAATCTATCCATCCAGCACGTCCAACTCATCGTTGTGTTTAGGTGTATATCCCTAGAGCATGTGGCTCTCAGGGGCCTCTGTTTAGATGGAGCATATCCAGCAATACAGGGTTGGACATGGGCCTTGTATGTCAAGCAGAGATCACCTGTGAGTATGCGATATGCAACAGAGTACAGCTGGAGTTTCTTAGGTTGGGCTGCATAGGTCATCTGTCTGAGGTCAGTAATCCTCTTGGTGTGGAACTGGTGTGGTCTTTCAAGCTGTTGCAGTTGTCTTGTAAGGTATATCCCAAATGGGGTGTTGTATCCTTTAATGGGTCTAATATGTCATGAGTAGAGTCACAATAGCCTCCTTTGATCTGGATGCAAACCAATTACAGATTAGGGGGGCCATGTTGAAGGATATTCTAACCACCTTGTCATTATGGGTATCGAAGGAAAGATTGCTATCTACTGGGGTTCCTGGATCCCTTATTACCTTTTCTGTATGTAGGGGACTAGCACCTATGGGGTAGTCCATGGGTAATTAGTTATATCCAAAGGGGATGACTGTGCACTTTTAGGCATTCAGCTTGACGCCATGATATTAACACCAAGTATCCATCTCAGTGCAACCCTTCCAGAGGGTGTCTGTAACAGCTGGGGAAACAATTATGTCCCCTAGTTTGCAGTCATCTGCAAACCTTTTCAGCCAAAGCCCTCCTGTGCTTGCCTGTACATCAGGGAAGTATATACCGAACATGAGGGGTCCTAGGACTGAGCCCTGGAGGATGCCACTTGTAACTGGTATACAGTCGGACCTAGTATATGCAACTTCCACTCTGTGGGTTCTGTCCGTGAGCCACTTGCAAGCCATCACATGATGTAGGGGTTAATGTTCAGGCGGATGGGTATGTTAATAATACCAGAAGGAGGAATGGTGTTGAAAGCCTATGAGAGATTTAGGTAGGCTGTGTGGACCTCCTTACCCTCATCTAATGCCTTGGTAACTGTCTCCAAGAAGTCCACCAGGTTTAGGAGGATTGGTCTGCCCTTAGCAATGCCAAACAGGGAGGGGTCAAAGGTTTGGAGGTACCCGATGTCTCTGTGACTGAGATCCATGATGTGCACCATGGCCTTGCAGACCAGGCTAGTCAGGCCTATAGGGAAATAGGTCCCATGGTCCGTTGTGGCGCCACCTTTGTGGAGTGGGATAACTGTTGCTGTGCACCATTCAGGGGGCACTATGCCCAATGTGAGGCTATTATTGAACATGGTACATATGTGGGGAGACAGTACATTCTGAAGTTCATGTAAAACACAGCCTGGGATGTTGTCCGGTCCCATGGATGCTGTGATATTGCCTTTAGAGTGTGCAGCTTTCAGAGGGTGGGGGAAAAGGTAGCACTGAATCTATTTGCCAGGATGTTGCCAATATCAGTTGTTTCTGTAATGTTTGTGACTTTGTGCTGTAACTCAGAGCTGATCTGGTTGTTGACATTGAGATATGTGACATAGCTATAGAATGCTTTGTGGTTGTTGTTGGTATTAGTGGCGTTTTAGTTTTCGTAGCTAGCTTTGGTGGATCTTATAAGGGATCTCACCTTCTTACTGAGGCTGGCCAGGGAGCTCCTCCACACATGGGATTGTACTCTCATTTGCAACAGTGTCTTCCTCCAGTTTGCTTATGGCAGGGGACCACCAGATTGGTTTCCTTAATTAGGGGTATAGTGTCCTGGTTCTGTTTGGGAAAGCACAAGCCATGCACTCGTGTAAGTGCTTATAGAGTGCATTTGTGTAGGATTCAGCAGTTGTAACAGTACTGTACATCTGCATGGGTGTCATGACATTCACCAAGTCTGTCTTAAGAAGCATGTAGTTGGCTTTGTAGACATATTATACTGTGGTTCCCTTAATGGGGAGTGGGGGCGGGATGTCGATATCAACGGTGTTCAGCTCATGGTCTGATCGGACCAACGAGGAGTAAGCTTCATGTGTGGTGCACCAGTCACTCATGTCGGTAATGCCTAGGTCTAGGATATTGTTGCCCCTGATGGGTGTGTGGATATGTTGAGTCAGGGCATTTGTGTTTATGAATTCCAGAAAGCGTTGAGCTAATGTGTTGGTACATGAGCAGTTTTCCCAGTTAATGGTGGGGTAGATTCAATGAGACTATGTGATGAGTGTGGTGTGATGCGAATGTTTACCTTCTCTACATGACAGTCAGGGTCAGGCTTGGTTGGAGAGACCTTTACCTCCAGTTTGGCTAGATGAGTGCATCTCTCACAGGTTGTGGTGCTGGGTGGTAGGCAGAGAGGCTTGTCTGTGTACATGAGGCAATGTGTACATTGCCTCAAGATGTCCAGATTCATCAAATAGACAGGTGAGGACACTGGCAGTTGACTCTTGGACATGCCTGAATATAGAACTACTTTCACCTAGATAAGTGAAGAAAGTGAGTACAAGAGCTAATTTACTCTAAGCAAGTGAGACAAGTATGTACAAGACTTGTTCACCCTTACCTTTAGGTAATGAGGAAGATTGAGTGCTATAGTAATTATTAGCTTACGTAGTGCTTACAGGTCCTGAACAAGTGCTTACCATGAATAAGCAATCCAGATAGGGTCTTGGATAACATAAACACATGGCCCCTCCCCCAACAGGTACTCAAGCATATATCCATGTACACCACAGGGCCCCTGTACCCACAACTATGCAGGTACAAGCTGCACTCAGGCTGCATGGGACCTGTCCACATCACAGGCTGTATCATACACATATGGCAAAACAAGATGCTCTCCACATACACATCATGTAAAACATAGCTCCATGTCAGGTTGTGTACACACTGAATGGTGCACACCAACAGGTATCACAACCCTCAAAGTGGGAGACACCACTGATAATGGGAAGTACTGCACTACTACCCTGCTGAGTCTGGTCTGGAAGGCCATGAACCTTGATCAATTAATTGATGTCAGCAGTACAGATGTAGAAGACAGTATGCTTGATGTCACACTGCATATCATAACCTTGCCAGGTTATAGGACATAATCACCCATACTGTGTAACACCTACATTCAGTATACTAGATGTACAGTCCTATGTCACAGGAGTGTTTTGCAACAAGACTGCTGGCAGAAACAATACTAGAGAAGGTGTCTGAATAATACATGCTCATCACACCAGTGGCAGCTACAGTATGTCAGGGTTAATGAATTGTATTCCCCCTCATTGTAGTCCAGACCTCACAGACAAACAGAAGGCATCTGCCTATTGAAGTACATGAATGACTATGACCTAGGAGCAAAAGCTGACTCAGGAGTGTTGTGGACAACATACAGAAGGGGCTTTGTGGGTGAGGTGTGTGTGACATATGGCCACAATCTGACAAATGCATATTGCATTGTCACCCCTATGTTAATAACCATGATCTGCCTTCCACAAGGATTTACTTTTGCTATTTGATAGACATGGCTTTGAATTACTTAATTTGATTTGTAAACATTATAAAGAAGCCATCAGTGTATTGTCTGGGGAGGTACCCATGCTGGATGAAGCTGTAAGACATGATTCTAACTTTACCAGATATAGATATGATTACGACTGTATTTTTACCAGCATCGATCAGCAATTGCATAAAATCAGTTCTAATAAAATTAGGAAACTTCAGAGGGACTTGAAGGCTTATAGGGAGGGGGTGGCTTATCCCAAACCACCCAGATCCCATGGCAATTTCTTATCTTCAGCTGCCTTTTCCTTTGGTCCTACGCCAGCTATAGATACTTCTAGGACCAATAGGTCATCATTTGGAAATGAGATGGATGTTCCTGGTGGTTCAGTCCAACAGAACCAGACTCGGCACAGTGACCGGTTGTCTTCTCGGAACCAACCATCTGATTTAGTATCAGAAGCCGAGGATCACAATTTTCAGGACAATGCCTCAACCCATCAACCCTCTCCAGGGAGGAGGCAGAGATGCAGAACCAGGAGGAGGAATTAGGTTCGCCTGTCTTTTCTACAGTATTCCCAGTAATAAGCCCATGTCAGATTGTTAACAACACTGGAAAGGACTTTAAGATTTACAACTATTCAGGGTTTGTTTTAACCCCACCATTGGTGGATCTCCTGGCTAAGGGTTTGACATTTGTACCGAGTAGGAGGGAAGATGTGGCCAATACCTCGATTGACCTCAAGCTTTTTATTAGAAAGCTTAATTTCCAGCTTATTTTTGGTGATCAGGTCATGATGCCAAAGGATTTTCATGTTCCAGGTACATTTAATCCCCCTTTACATCATTCTCTTTGTCTTTTTGAATGACTGTGTGACTTAGACATTCGTCATTTATTGAAATGTAAACAAATTGTCCCTTATAATATCTAAATGTCTTTTAGAATTGTTAACCAATTCTTCTGTGAGGGTTATGCATCCAGACAAGGGGGAGGACTGGTAGTGATGGAAGAGGTAGATTACATTCAGAGAATGGAAAATATTCTGGCATCTGAAACCTATAGGGAGGTTTCAAAAAATGAGTTGAATCAGAGTGTGACCAGGGTCTGTACTTATTTCAACGACATGTTCATTAATGTAGTCATCAATGTGGAAGTTTTTAACTATATCTGTACCCCTAACTCCAGGATACCTGTCCTGTTTGGCAATCCGAAGATTCATAAGAATGTGCATGATCCCCCCATGCGCCAATTGGTGAGTGCAAGGGGCAGTGTGACTTATGCTGGGGTGAAGGTGGTGGACACGATTTTGAAAAAGTATGTGTCCAGTGAGTCCCACATTTCTAAAGACTCCTGGTCATTTCTTGAGAGGGTTAATTGTACCCCTTGTACAGGGGAGAGTAATTTCTTGACAATCGATGTTATTGATTTGTATTCTTCCATCCCTCATTCCATAGTGTTAGAATGGATTGAAGCTATCATGACCATTAAACAGGCACCTGCTGGGGACATTCTGATGGTGAGGGAGTTATTGGACATCATTCTGACCTGTAATTTCTTCTCCTTTAACAATCATTGGTTCCACCAATTAATAGGGGTCCCTATGGGGTCTCCTTGTGGGGCCAGCATTGCTAATTTGGTGATGACTTACTGGGAGGGCGAGTTTATTTTCCCTAATCCTATCATTCAGGAGAAAAACCTGCTTTACACTAGATTCTTGGATGATATTTTTATCATCCTACAGGGGGAGAGGGAAGTGGCTGAGACACTGTTAGATAGTTTTAATACCTCCACCAGTTTTTTGAAATTTACATTCAATTTTTCTAAGGAGAGGATCTCTTACTTAGATGTGGAGTTATTTAAGGATATCGCTCTAGGTTGTTTAAATGCCAAAATTCATCGTAAAGTAACTTTTTCTAACAGTTATTTACATTTTGAGAGCAGTCACCCCTTCCATCAGACGAGGTCAATAGTAAAGGGGCAGTTGGTGAGGGTGGTGAGGATGGTGTCTAAGTTCAGCGACTTCCTTGAAGAATGTGAGTTTATTCGTGGCCTTTTTTTGAACAGGGGATACCTGGACCATCTCATATCAGAATTGGTCAAGGAAGTTTGCAGTAAGAGGAAGAATGGGCTCTATGTACCAATTTTGGGCAATAATGTAGCACCCCAGAACCCTGAGCCATCCCATATGCAAGCCCATGTGAATTACCTTTGCAGTTTTATTACAACTTTCAGTGTTAATGCGGGGGACATTTCCTACATCATAAAGAAAAATTGGAGTATTTTACGATTAGACATGCAATGTAACTCACGTTTTGAGATTACACCCAAGGTGGTGTTTAGGAGGGGGTTGAATTTGAAGAGTATTCTACAGATGAAATCAAATCATGTCTCGGTTAGGGGGATGTACAAATGCAATATGTGTAAATACTGTAGGTTTATTAAAGCAGGGACCTTTTTTAGTATTGGGGAGACCAAATACTCCATCAGGGGTAGATTTAACTGTGCCAGTTCACATGTGGTATATTTGGCTAGGTGCTCTTCATGCCCGGTGTTTTTTATAGGAAAAACTGACAGGAAACTTCAGGAATGTCTTTATGAACACCTTTATGCCATCAAAAAAGAGAAGATGGAGAATGCACTTGCCAGGCATGTTAAGGAATACACGGGTCATGAATTTGCTTTTTCAGTCATTGATCAGGTAGTTCCTTCCAATAGGAGGGGGTCCAGATATGTTACTTTTAGAACAAAAGGAATTAATTTGGCAGCTAAAACTGGAAGCTTATCATTATCGAGGCTTAAATGGAATGTTATCTATTTCTTGTATTTTAAAATTAAGAAGTTTGGTTCGGTAATTTTATTGTATTTATTTTTGTAGATTGCATCTATTTTAATTTCTTCATATATTTTTTTATCTATTTCAGCATGACTTACAAAAGTATGGATATTCCTTTTACTGCTTGTTCAGTTAGGTTGAATCCTCAGGGAAGGGTTTGAGCAGGTGTTGTGAATGTATTGGCTTAATTGCAAAGTAGTCATGCGATTTATGAGCTTTTTATTAAAGTGTAAGCTGGAATGTGTTGTTTGTTTTTCTGATGAAGTTGGTGTGGAACACTGATGAAAAGCCTATTATTGTTGAGCTTAAAATAAAATTTTAACTTGCAGTTTGTCAGCATCACTGTGTCTGGAATTGGTGCATCTGCTGAGGATTATCGTTTTGCCGGCTTCCTTTTTCAAGTTTGGTTTGTTTTGCGGCATTTCAGTTTTTATGTACCCATGAACTACCACCTAGGCAGTGGTCAACATAATGGACAATTGTGCGTAAGGGATGCAGCTGGGCAGTTGTCTTTCCTGTGGTAGCTACGTCACCACACCTGTCAGGTAGTCATATGTGGCAACCCTAATAATGACAGGGTGCCATCCATGAATTTAGAGATCATTGTCCAGCCATACACAACACTCAAGTGACCCATATCAGATCACATATTTCCTTTAAGGGGTATTGGCCATGTGCAGATGGCCTACACCAGCCTTCCCATTCCCCTTCTCCACTATGTAGCATGATGCATACCCTGAATTAATCCATGTCCAACCCAGTAATGTTGGACATGCTACACGTACTCATCCTGATCTCGAACACATACTTCATGGACATCCACCTTCCACATGCTGGACAGATCCTTGTCCCATACATTTTACATAGTCCTGTCATACTATGCATTCCTGTCCATCAAAGCTGCACATTGCTCCCCTTTCAGACATGGTGTGATGACCTCATAGTAATGCATGGTAAATGTATCATTGACCCTGTGGATCAGTAATGTGGCACTGCTCCACCTGGCCCCACAGACCCGCCTGTTGGCTACTGCCAAGTAACCTTTCATCCTAGATTCATACATGGCCCATGGCATATAGCCCACTAGTTGACTTTGACTGTATATGCTATAGTTGATATCCATCCCTGCAAATACCATCTGGCTAGCCAGTGTCCCATGTGTATCACATGTGCAACACAGGTGATACATGGCAGGATGTTGAGTTGCTGTACAGTGCCATGTAGATGTATATGGCAGAAAACATACATGTAAAACCTTATGTAAGCAAGTCTGCAGGGTCACAGGTCATGTCTGTTAAGGCAGTGTAAGTCCTTATATGTGGCATATACACAGTATCAAGGTTGACTGCATTAATGTGGACACATCCAGCCATGTGCTGATAGGTAAGAACACCAGTACAGGCAAACAGACATGCCCACATCAAGACAGCATCCACATGGAGTATGAGTAATGTAATCAGGTGACACACACACACATATATGGTGATAATATCCACTCAACATTGAGTGTCACATGTGTGTGACACAAACATGTCAGTGTCATGTAGGTTCACAAATACAACTATTTAAACTGAATAAATGCGATACACATGTATGTTTAGCTGTAGCTCTGTATGTCTCTGTGAGTTACTGTGACCTGTCTCCATCATTATGTCTTCCAGGTATGCCGCGTGCAAGGCTACCCCCTTTTACCCGCTTGGAGGATGAGGCCCTCATCCCATACCTACTCGATAATCATGATATCCTGTTCAGCCATGTGCCACAGGATGCACAGCAGCGGGATGCCCTATGGGTGGAACTTTACAGGAGGGTTAATGATGTTGGTGGCCACAAATGCACATGCCAGCAGGTGCGCAGACACTGTACAGACCTCATTAGATGGGCAAAACAGTGTGCAAATGCAATCACCAGGGAAGAAGGTGCAACAGGTAGTGGACCACCAACCCAGCCCCCACTCACACGTACCAAGGAGCTATTGGCCAACCTGGGGACACCTGCAGAACAACATCCACAAGCCTTAGCTGATATTGTGGAGGTGGGTGTCTCTCAACCACTGGGCCTGGTGTTGCCTGGTAAATCAGTACTGCACCTATAACAACTATATTCCATATAGTTGCATGTGTCACTGTGCAATATGTAATGTAACATCATATGCAAGGCATGTATACACACATGCCTCATACTATAGTATGCTACTCTGTGTATGCACACATGTGCATACACCATAGTATAGTCTAATGTACTGGTGTATGTGTTATGAACATTGCACCCTGTAGCCATTATACAGGGATGGATTATGCTCATACTACTGTGTTACTCCTATTTAGGTACCTCTGGCATTCTGCTGTGACAGCAGCCCATTGCAGGTGAGAGTGTTATTATTTATCAGGAATCTGAATGCACAAATCTATCTGCCATGTGGCCATTTACAGCATGTAATCATATTGCATGGTCCTGTCACAATATACAGGTCGGACCTACAATGCATCACAATGACTACCCATGTGCAACACTTGTAAACTATGTGAATCATCTCACCGACATGAATCCGCACAAACTTTCATTGCCAGTTGTGTGGACAGCTGTGCATACAATGGTGGAGGTGCTGTTCACTTTAGGGACATACTACAGATCAGATCTACACATGTGGTAAATACAAACAGTACTACACACTGGGCTGGAGTATGGCCAGCACACAGGATTCACTGGTATGGATCATAGCCCTGCTATGAATGTCACACAATGTGATGTGCTATTTTGACATGTCCATGACATCTAGTGGCCTGTCTGCAACACTGCCTACCTAACCTGAAAACATATCCCACATACCACCCTTTGTCTGCATAACCCTGTTGTCAGTGGAGCATATATGTCATATGGGACAACACAGACATGTGAAATAGATGCCCATCACAATAATTTGGACAACAAATGTACACACCTGGCCATGGAGGATGGCCAGAGACATGGAGCAACACACACAGTAGATGAGTTGTGCTTGTGTATACACCCTGTCATACAATGTCTACACATGGTTCAACTATGGCCTTTGTATAATGGTCATATTGTAGATGTGGAACACTAGACATCCTACAGGTGTGTGCACATCTTGTGTAAGCATGACATCAATCCACCACATAAGATGTGTTGAACATCTTTCTTGACATGACAGCAGTCACTTGTACAGTATCCACATCAGCCAACAGATACAGTACATTCCCCTTGCTGGTGTTGGACATCAATGTCATAATTGCTCCTCGTGTGTGTGTGTGTGTGTGTGTGTGTGTGTGTGTGTGTGTGTGTGTGTGTGTGTGTGTGTGTGGTACACAGATGTCATGTGGGACATGGTGTACCAACGTGTTTGCCATGTCTGGCCATAGTTGCCAAGCAGCAATATGGTTGCAGATGTGCAGGGGTGTCATCAGTATACCCATCAGTGACCTGTGTCACAACTTCCACATCATGGTTTAGTGTGTATACACCTCAGTGACATGGCTTACATTCCACAGTACATATGTATTGTATTTGAACACAGTCATGGCTATGAACCCTGTCTGTAACTCACATTGTATAGCACTAGAGATGCCTCATGATTCCCTGCAATGGCCATGCACATCAGCTAAATGTGCAGTATATCTGTAGGGTAGATAGACAACACTGCATTAGGACACCATTGCCCCACTGTATATTTGACAGGACACCATTGTGTTAAACATGTATGCATGTCATTGCACACATCAGCTGATCACATGTCAAACTACATGTGATTGTCAAGGTCATATGCCACACATCAGGCAGGTGTATTATTAACCTGTGCTGGTCTACATGGTGTAACACATGGATGTATGCTAACTACTACCATGATTGTGTAATTTGCATGCCTTCTGCTATTGTACATGCATGCTGTTGTGTGCAACACAGGGATGTATGATAACTGCCACTATTATTGTCTGCGCTGCATGCAGTCTGCCGTATCACATGCATGTTGCATACCTTCTGTCATATCACATGCTTGTGTGTCTGTATGTGTGTTTATTATATAGATTGTAATGTACAGTTCTTGTCTGCCCTCACCGGTGATGTAGGTGCATTGCCCTCCTGCGGTACATCTGATGTTAGTGTCCCCACAGACTCTAGCAATGATGATGAATGTATGATTGAGTCACAGGCAGAGTAGTCAGGGGCTGAAACTGTACCATTGGTTCCCATTCCATCTATATCCCCCTCATCCCCACACACAGATCCCATACCTACACATATCCCATCACCAGTGGCCATAGAGGAAGGACAGTTGGTACGTGGTAGCTTGGAACAGGAAAGTGTGGGGACTATGGAAGGTGTGCCTGCACACCATGGTGTCAGCCAAACGACTGGTGGTGCCCCACACAGGCACATGGCCAGTGGTGCTTGTAGGAGGACCTCTGGCCAACATGCTCCTGCATGACAGAGCGCAACAGCTGGTGTTACCAGAAGCATGTTTCAGGTTGTAATGGAAGCACAGGCATGTGCTGAATGGTGCAACAGAGAAGATCAGAGGCTACAGAGGGCTGCTGTCCATTCTTTAAACAACAACATCCAGGCAATGGTAAATGCTCGACAGCAGATTGCTGAAGCTTTGAATAGATGGTTGGGTGACATGGTTGGAGTCCTTGACATGACAATCCGCGAGCATGGGCTGTCCATGTTGGAACATCTGGTAGGAATGAGGCATTGGGCAAGTGGACATAGGCCTGCTATATCACCTGTGTCAGGTCTACATGTACAAGCTAACTCACATGTCCGCTCCCATAGTGGCAGTAGCAGCAGCAGTGCATCTGGTGCTGTGCTGTCCACACCGTGACACAGCATGCCATGTGCACATGGCCCAGGATGGTCCCAACAGGGACACAGTTCCAGTGGACAAGTGACATCAGACAGTACCCAATCTGCACCTCTGCCTGGTAGTGCCCTTGCAACCCCTGGCAGGCACAGGTCACATGTCCATGGCTGGAAACTGTGAACTACAAAACCTCACCTGTACAGTCTGTAGCTGTCAATAATACCCCTGTGTAGGCCAGACACATGGCAGAACTGTGTGCATACATACACACACACACTGGAAACATATGTAGGGCACCGCAATACACACATGCATAACATCCACACACGCCCAATTAGATCAAAGGCCCAAACCCACACACATGATATCATCCAATGGTGCAGCCTAGGCCTCTGGCAAACATTAACACTTTGTGCATATGATGATGCCTGTGCAACATCCCTGACATCTACACCATCGGTGCAGGGACATGCTCATATGGTCTGATGCACAGGGTGAACAGACTTGGAAGATAAGTGTAGTTTACAATTGTTGAGGACTGCTGACAGGCAGCAGATATACCATGTAGTACAGGTGTACAATACTGTTAACAGTATGTGTTTTGTGTAACAACAGTAACTGTACGTTGGTCATGATGTTCTGCTGTCCTCCTTCAGGTCTAATTGCATATGCCGGTGGATGTCAGTGTTTGCAGTTAGTGTGCTATATGTCAATGTGGACTACTCACAGGTATGTATGAATATACCAGCATGCACCGGGTAGCTGCTACATACCAGTGAGAATGTCCCATGTTACAAACATGTCTACTGATCCAAGATCATGATGGCTGTGTATTAAGCTACTGTGGCCACAGACGTGACATCCATAAAGGGTGGCATTACAGGTGCAGTTACATTGTGTAGTGAGGTAAGAGAGTGGTCTAGCCGATTACAAGGGTAGAGGCCAATGGGAAGTGTGATGCCTCATTGGGAATCAGTAATACACGTTTCCATGACAGGATGCCAACACACAACTGCACCTGCACACAAAGGTATTGACACACATGCATTCAGTGACACAGTAACACACCCACACACTCACGGATTCACTGACACAGTAACATATACTTGCACACAGTTGTTACTGGTGAGATGAGGACCCCTGCCTATCTGCAAATCATCATTACAGTACTGTGCACCTACATGACACGCCACAGAGAATACACATGCACAGGTCGTCAGTATGGCCTAAGATTGGGGACATCAACACATATAGTAGAATGCATCACCTGGATGGTGGGAGGGGTCTTATCAGTTCAGTATGGTAACATACATTCTCACCCAAGGGACCAGTCAGCCCTACATACGCACACTGTGGAATTCAGTAATTAATACACCTATGTCATGCACATACAGATACCTCACATGTGTGAGATACACACCCCTGCCTATGTCCTGCTTTCTACATTGCAGTCTGTACATATGTGTACACTAGGGTACAGGAAAGTGAGTGACAATTGAGATGTATTCCCCACAATACTTGACATATATGGACACACACACAACCACACATGCCAGTGCTGTGAATCTCAGACCTGCCTAGCTAATGTTATGTATGTCAGACATACAGCAGTATTGCATGCGTTACAAATGGTACTGATGCTTCCTGTGGCAACAGTGCTGATATATGCACTAGGGACGTCATAACTATTAACAGGTGTCAAGTGATTTACCTTCGCTGTCACCCTGACCGCTGTCTAAGTTGTGTGTTATGTCCTTCAGTTAACAAAACCATTGCTTACCAGTTGCACAGGGTATTGTAGGACTGCTTGTGATACACCTGTGAGCTGTCCACATTAAACATCCATCTGCAAAGATGCCCCACCACTTAGTTATTACCACACATCTGTCCATATCTGAGGTACATCTTTCTGTACATTCAGCATATCACCATATACAGTTGGCAATGGTGATGCTGCATTGCAGCTGCATGATGTACTAGGATACACATCACCTGCATACATCAGAAACTGCACACACATGTTATCTGAATGCACAACACTATGTTTACAGGTGTGTAGGTCCTACAATCCTGACATTTGGGCATGTTTGTAGGCATTGCAATTGGTGGATATGTGTAATGACATAATGACATACATATTACATATGTAATGACATACATGACACATGGACTGTTGTATGATATGATGATTGACCAGTACAGAGGGGATGTTACCTCTGTCAACATTGGTTTCACACCTTATGTACTGTTAGCATTCAGCAGTCATGGACCTACATTCCATGTGCATGTGTGTAATGGCTGTAGTCACCTGTTTGCACAAAGGACAATAACAGCTATGCCATTTACAGGTATGTTGTGCGTGTGTGTGTGTGTGTGTGTGTGTGTGTGTGTGTGTGTGTGTGTGTGTGGCATGTACATACCCAGGGCAGGTACATGGAAGTCTTATCCATACATGAGGATGTGTACTGGTGTACAGCAACAGTCATCTGCTAATGGTGGAAAGTACCAAGGACCCCTGGTATGTGTACAGCTGACCTGGTCACAGGCAGTGGTATCATTGCATTGCATAACACATGATGCAACTGCGTCAGTACATGTGTGCTCTCTACAGTTGATGTAGAGCTTAGTACAGTACACAGGTCAAGGGTCACATGGTGATGTATTCTTCCATGTCATACAACATGTATGGATGCGTGTTGGTGGTCTGAGGGCATGGTTGTGTCTGAGGTTTACATCCTAGAATGCAGCATGTGACACTGTGTCCTGCACATGACTCATCTATGATACCTTTTGTGGGGGGACCGGTCAGTACATGTGAGTGGCCTTTATGTATGTGGGTACACCACCTGGAGCTGTCCGTACCTGTGTTATGGCCCACATGTCTGGTTATGAGGTATATGGTGGCAGTGATAGGTTCTGAGGAATATGGTGGTAGTGCTATTGTGCACTACAGAGCCATCAGACAGGAGTTCCTCACTGCTCAGATGTCAGTAACTCCCTATTGTTGGATCTACAGTGACCAGCTGTGAATATGGATGCTGCACATCTAGCACTGGTTAGCATAAGAAAACAATACAGTTGTCCTGTAGGTGTATGGGAGTTAACCTGTGTTTAGGACGCTTGTCTTGGAATGGCACTGTGTGGGCGGATGCAACTTGGGTAATATCCTCACTTCCTTGAATCATGGATGCATGTGATATGTGAAAAAGGCCTGCCTACTGTCAGACATGTCATCTCAGAATGACAGCAGATGTTGTGTAAAAGACTGGTGTCAAATATATGTAGAGCAGTGTTCCTGCTATCAGTGACAAGTACTAACACCAGAGCCCATTACAATGTGTTCTTTACATCTACCTGTAATAGCATGGCCACTGTGACCTTCCGTGTTTAGCATCAGAGTGCATCCCAGTCAGATCTGTGCTACTAGGAGTATGAGCATGCCCAGTATATCCTTGTGTGGATGAACACATAGTAGTGCATTCCGACCAGCCCTGTGCTACTAATTGTGTGAGCATGCATCAAAGTGCATCCTAGTCAGCCCTGTGCTACTAGGAGTATGAGCATGCTCAGTATATCCTTGCGTAGATGGACACATAGTAGTGCATTCCGACCAGCCCTGTGCTACTAAGTGTGTGAGCATGCACCAGAGTGCATCCCAGTCAGCCCTTTGCTACTAGGAGTATGAGCATGCCCAGTATATCCTTGTGTAGATGGACACATAGTAGTGCATTCCGACCAGCCCTGTGCTACTAAATGTGTGAGCATGCCCAGTATATCCTTGTGTAGATGGATACATAGTGCATTCCGAACAGCTCTGTGCAACAATATGAGCATGCCCAGTGACACCTTGTGTCAGTTATGTGCCTCTGTGTATGGGCATGGCCATTGTAACCCTGTATAGTGGTAGTAGTCATCCATTCCACAGATGGGCATACTCCAGGTCAGGATGGATTCCTACTTTAAACACACAGGTTCACAGGTATGTACATCTTAACTGCCAGCATCCCTGTTGATATCTGCATTCCCAGAAGGTCATAATGACAGCCTTGACATGTGTAGTCTGTGTGGCGCGATACGTTGGTATGTAGTATTGTAATAGTAATCTGTAAATAGGCAGGTGTTCCGTTCCCGCCACTGGCGTGTGTCTGTGTGTATGTCTGTCCCTGTTTGCCAGTGGACTGTAAATTGCTTTTAGACTGCCCACACCCCATACATTTCTTATACCCACTGTTAGCAAGGCCGATGATGTCACCCATCTACAAATACACCTCTGGAAGTGATGTGTCCCAGTAATCTCTGTAGTGCATTCTGTAGCTGCGTAATGCTGTAGTGTAATAAAGTAGTTAGGTCTGTGTTTTAGTCCCACACTTGCCATGTGTGTATGTGTGTGTGTGTCCGTTTGCCTGAGGACTGAGTAATGCTTTTATACTGCTCACACTCCATACATTTCTTATACCCATCGTTAGCAAGGCCGATGATGTCACCCATCTACAAATACACCTCTCGGAGTGCTGTGTCCCAGTAATCTCAGTAGCGAGTTCTGTAACTGCGTAATGCTGTAGTGTAATAAAGTAGTTAGGTTGGTGTTCTAGTCCCACACTTGCTGTGTGTGTGTGTGTGTGTGTGTGTGTGTGTGTGTGTGTGTGTGTGCGTGTGTCCCCATTTGCCTGAGGACTGAGTAATGCTTTTATCGTCTGACACTCCATACATTTCTTATACCCACCGTTAGCAAGGCCGATGATGTCACTCATCTAAAAATACACTTCTGGAAGTGCTGTGTCCCAGTAATCTCGGTAGCGCATTCTGTAACTGTGTAATGCAGTAGTGTAATAAAGTATTTAGATTGGTGTTCTAGTCCACACTTGTCGTGTGTGTGTGTGTCCCCGTTTGCCTGAAGACTGAGTAATGCTTTTATACTGCTCATACTCCATACATTTCTTATACCCATAGTTAGCAAGGCCGATGATGTCACCCATCTACAAATACACCTCTGGGAGTACTGTGTCCCAGTAATCTCTGTAGCACGTTCTGTAACTGTGTAATGCTGTAGTGTAGTAAAGAAGTTAGGTCATTGTTCTAATCCCAGACATGCCAAGAGTATGTGTATATCTGCCTGCATGAAACAAGTACAGTGCTTTGTAGTATTCGCTGTAGCACATGCCCTAAACACATGTTGCTGCAGTGTGATACGGTAGGGGGTTATATACAGGACATGGCAGGTGTGTGTTTGTCTGTTAGAGTCTGTGTAGAGGTGACCGTGATTGTCTTACCACTGGACATGTTTGGGAGCGGGTTTTGTAGTTTTCATATATAGTATCCGTCTTATGACACATTGGCCACCTCACAAGGAATACAGCTGTCAGTCAGCCACAGCACTGTGTTGGCAAGCCATACCCATACATCTGGCAAAAGGCCTGGTGAACTAAGTATGCAGCCCTACTAGTACCCGGTATAAGTCCCGCACCCATGTGCCATGCACATATAACCTTGCCTAGGATATCCCACTATGTTGCTAGTAACATGCACATTGAGGACAGATAGTAGGCATGGTGTGACTGCAGTCGCCTGCAGAGGACATGGCACCCTGTACAGTGGTACAATAGGCACATATTTGCAGACATTGTGCCTTCACTATGTTCCACACTGAATGCCTGCAACATATGTGGTGCCATCAAATGTTACCCACTAAGGCCAGACAATGTTGTACACATGTGCCCTGTATGGACCCATGCCACTGACACCAGGGAATACCTTTATCATACTATCCATGCAGGTGCAGGGCCAACCTGCTCACTATAAGCAGGTTTCGCCACACCAGGCCAGTATTGGCATATCGGGGTATAACAGGCTGTGTATACTACATGCATCTGCCAAACCAGGTACACCTGTACATGTCACTGTACAGTATTGTGAGACATGCAAATCCCAGGCAATGTCCATGTGAAGGACTATCAAACACAGACATGGCATGCATCTCAAAACTATGGCCCTACACATTGGTAACCAGGATGTCAGGCCAGATAATGCAGTACCCAACTGTGTGGGACATTGCAGACACTACACCCCTGCACTGTACACCATTGTGGGTGATGCAATGGCAAGGCTTATCCTTCACCCAGCCTTGTACAGCCATCTTGCACAGCCAAACACTACACACCCATGGAGCAATGCATACCTGCATGCCAGTACTGGCACCCTGTGTCTGCGTTTGGGTTGTGATGCTCCCAACCATGGTCACTCCCAGTATAAACCTCGTTGGTAAACCAACAGTTGTCAAGCACTTTCACATGCCCTATCCCATAGAACCTCCAGATATCCCCTGTGGTGCATGTGGTCTTGTGTATAACTGTGGCGTGGCAAACTAAGTAGTTAAATTGTGTATTTGTGGCCCTGGCAAAGGTGTCAATGCATGTCCATTAGAGAGTGTGGTTGTGGTGACAATGGCATCTGTTCACATGGACTGACATATGTGTCTACTATATCTGTTGCAGATGGCACTCGGTCACCTACACACATGTTCTTACAGCACAGTAACATGTCGCCTTTGTGGCACATGTAGTAACGTCATGCACATGTAATAGCAATGATTAGTCAGGGGTTTGTCCCTGTACTTTTCAGCATGTGGCAGATGATGCTTATGGTTAAGTCTCCAAGCCCTTCCCTGGTGTACATTGCCTGTCCTGCCCACACACTCTATGGTGGATGTGAAGGTGTACATCTGCACAGCAGCAGCATGTGTATTGTAAGAGATGGAAATGGTCAGGTGATGGCCTCTGCACCTATTGCAGTCCTCCTCTAGCTGATTACATGTGGTACGGCTGTGATGGTGTTCCCATAGCCATCTGCATGATAAACACAGTACACTGTCTAGGGAAACATGTTATTATCTGGCCATGGCAGTCGCTGTGAGTGGTATTTGTATGTGGTGTTCTGACCCGGCATCACAGATGATATCTAGATGTACCTCAATCATTTTTCACAGTGGGAAATAGCCTAATGACAGGATCGTGATGTACCACACATATCTGCAGCATGTAAGTGTAACTATGCTGCATTGAGACTACTGCCTGTTTAACATGTGTGTGGTAATGGCTGTTCTGCATTTTATAATACAGACATGACAGTACTCTGTTCATGAGAGAACCCCATCTATAGGGCCATCTGTGAACTGGTCAGTGTGTGCAACCATTTGTTTCCTGTGCTACACACTGAACACACATCTGTGCACAGCAGAAGTATGGTGTGAGGATTGCAGACAGTACATGATGATAGAGATGTGTTACTGCCATCGCATCCCTGACTGGACATGTGTCACATGAGACAGTGGTATGACTGACACTGTGTGGGATTCCCAGTGACAAGCCAATGATGGGCAACTGTTCATAGCTGCAATCACACATCTACTACACATTGTACAGTTGGTGTGCAGTATATATGCATGTGTTGTGCTCCCTCTGCAAATATATACCATCTGTTGTGTTGGGATGCTGGTGATATCTATGCATACTGTCGTAGGTAATCCTGTATGCTGTTGCCTATCACTAAGCCATATGTGGGTTTAAAAATGCAACACCATAGGCTGAATGGGTTGAGAGGTCCTGGCAGAACCTCCTGTCCCACTTCAGCTGACCATGACACTGAGCACTAGCACATCTGGGGCCCAGCCATAGACATCAACCTCTGTTGGCTCTGCACCACCTTCTGGTGATACCACCACTAAGGATGGAGCATGGCCCCCTTGGGAGCAGGACAAGACAGGTAAATATCTGCTGTCGTGCTGTCCCGGACATGTTGCGTTGGTGGCTCCCTAAGGGGTAACGAAGCCAGATATGCCAGTTCAATGGCAGAGTGTCACATTTACAGAGTGATGCTGCCCCTCCTGGACAGCCCTCAGCACTGCCTCCTTTGCAGCTGTGTAGGTGCAGTGGCAATTGCCCATGGCTGGGGATCTCCATCCCACTGTTCCCGTGGGCTTTTGAATGCCGAAGACCCATTGCCATCCAGGGTGTGTCCCCGCACATGTGTCATATACCAACCCTGTATGCTGTAATTTCTGTGCTCCTACCTATCCTCCATGGCCATACCTACACACCTTCCCCAACATCTGACCCTCACCTACGGACACATAAGGCCATTTGGCTCCTAGAACACTATCTTCCCTATACATAGTTGTCCATTACACACACATGCCCACTGGACACATGAAACCCTTGTAATATGCATCATAACATACTACTGTTATCTTCACCCCTGTCCCTCAGGCGCACGATCCTGGTATGCACATCACTCCTACATGGTCCAGGTACACGTGAGGAGGATGACCCCATTGTACACAAAACACTACCAGTCTCCCTATGGTTACCCCATTTACCTTTATCATGATCATGGTGTTGCACACAGCACATTGCAAGAGTACTGTTCACACATAATGATTGGGCAGGTACTGTTGTGTTAATGTACATGACATGCACAGAGTGATGTATACGGCCAATGTACAACTATTTGCATGTATGACTGACACATGTCTGTCTGACTGAGTCTTGTGATCACATAGAGCAACACCACTACATAATACAGGCATCACTGGTGTTTCCCATTTCATTCGTTTGTATCACTTTGTTGCCACATGGTATGTTCCGGATACGTCTCTATATATGTATGTACCTATATGCTGGACATAAAAACTCACATGTACTTCTACGTGATGGGATACATTCCTATACTGTTGAATGACTGCTCTGTATGATATGTTTGTGGTACTGTCCGTTGTCTGTATATCTGCCTTGGTGTATTGGTAATACACATTAGCTGTGTGCGCAGGGTCCTGGTTCCAAACCTTGCGAAGGACGTTTAGTTGGTTGCAGGGTAGAACAAGCCCATTGGATACGGAGGGTGTAAGACACATTAAAGCAGTTGGGAGCAGGTGTGTGTGGGTTTGCATGGTGTTAGGCACTACTGACCTCTGGTTACAGCCTCTTATGCTCAGTTAGCCTCTGCATTGCTTAACCAGTGCAATACTCGCATACTGGTAGCCAAACACGATTACACCCGCTCACTCCCACACTTGCTAATGCATCAACATTGGTGCTTGCATCTGTCACTCACACCTGTGGGTGTGAGCTAGGACCACAATATTACCTTGTGCCTATTACATCGGACTACATGACTACAGTATCAAGATTGGCTGCCCATTAGGCGATGGCATCATGTTCGACTGTACGGAATCAGCGGCCTGTCCAGTGACACAATCATATTTGTGTCTACCTGATACAATGTGCTCCCACCTTGTGATGCCTATTACATTGGAATACATGAATACAGTATTGGGAATGGCTGCCTATTAGGCGATGGCATGGCATTCGACTGTATGGAATCAGCGGCCTGTCCGGTGAATCATTCATATTTTTGTGTTCCTCTTACAATCTGCTCCCACCTTGTGATGCCTATCACATTGGACTACATGACTACAGTCATAGCCGGCCTTAGGCTTAGGCCAACTAAGCGGCCGCCTAGGCTGCCGCTTTAGTGGGGGCACTTTACCAGTATTTATTTGGCGTAGGTAGACCAGAATTGGAGCACTGGGTGGTGTGATGGAGGGTGCCATTTTACCTTCTGCCTAGGGCACAGTTGACCTAAGGCCACTCCTTTTTTTTCAAAACAAGTTTATTGTTTTAACATATAAGAGAAATATCATAACAATTTTATACAAATAATTAAAAATAGGTATTATTATAATATTCAACAAAACAACTAAAGTATTTACAAAGACATCCACTACAATCAGATCAATTAATTAAACTAAAATACTGTGCTATTGAAATTAGAATTTTTTAACAAATTTTGTAAATTATCCCATACAATAAAATGTGATGTTTTTCTAGTTGTTCTCATTCTAATTGTGCTTATTTCCATATGACACATTATATTCATAACATTTTTAAATTCATTGAACGAAGGAGGTGTATCTGAAATCCAATTTCTAGTTATTATTTTCCTAGCCACTGCTAGGATAGACCATAACAAGGGAAGCTTAATCTTTTTAACGCATTGAGGTACAGGTGTGTTGAATAATATAAGAGACTTAGAAATAATGAAATTATCTGTAAAAAGAGCCTGCAAAAATTCATTAATTGACTTCCAGTATTCTTTCAACTTCATACAGTCATAAAACATATGAGCCCAGTCAGCATTAATTTCTACATTACATCTCTTACATAGATTATCTTTATTATTAATTTTATTCATCATCAAAGGTGTATAAAAAGATCTATGTAAAAATTTCCATGTATAAAGTCTCCAGACAATGGAAGATGTAGTTCTATAAGCAGATTCCAATATATATTGTTTATCTTGTTGAGTTGACCTAAGGCCACTCCTGACTACAGTATTGGGAATGGCTGCCTATTAGGCGACGGCATGGCGTTTGACTATACGGAATCAGCGGCCTGTCCGGTGAATCATTCATACTTGTGTGTTCCTCTTACAATCTGCTCCCACCTTGTGATGCCTATCACATCGGACTACATGACTACAGTATCAGGAATGGCTGCCCATTAGGCAACGGCATGACATTCGACTGTACGAAATCAGCGGCCTGTCCAGTGAATTAATCATATTTGTGTGTTCCGCATACACTCTGCTCCCATCTGGCTGATAAATGGGAACCGAGACTCTGCATTACAGACAAATAGTTGGGTTGTGGGAGCCACATCTGTCAGACGAGTCATGCTACCGCATATCTGTTATAGGTTTGCCACCTTTTCAATTGGCCAAGGTGGGAATTTAGGATTACCACCTGTCCCACTTTGCAAGGGACACTGCGAAAATTATCAAGACATAGCACATGTCTCGATTACAGGACATTATTATATTCTACGTTTCATTAATAATTGCGTAAAACAGTTATTTTATATATGACACTTCTATATGTTATTTAAAGTAGCATAAGCAATTCAAATGCAACTAGATTAAGCTTTTGTTTGTGCAAATAAGTGTAATCCTGTACTATGCATGGCTGTAGGTATGTTTTGTCTGGAATGTCTGACATTTCTAAAGAACATGTCCCACTCTGGCCATTTGGAAAGGCGGCAACCCTATTGGATCTATATGTAGAGATGTCAGACTTTGCAGGGCAACACACCCACAGCCAGTAGAAAGGGGAGTGCTTCACTGTTTTGCCTAAATAAAAGGTTACTCTTGTAGCATTATAGTTGCTTATACTGTTACCTATAACATTTAGGTGTTTCAGATGAACATAATTGTTTTATGCAACTACTACAGACAATATAGGTAATCTTTGCCCTAAATCACAGGACATTTGCCTTAATTATAGTTATTATGCAGCTCACAACTGCCCAAAGGGGAGTGTCCCTCACAAAGGTGGACAGGTGGTAACCCTGACCCTATTATTCTATCAACTTTCTAAGGTAGTCAGCGGAACATGCACTTTCTCTCACTATCAGACCTCTCGTACGAATGGGGAAGAATGAACACTGAATCAGGGACACTGCATAATGACCTCAGGGACGTATTTAGAAGGTTGGTGCTATTAACCTGACACATTGATGGACACAGAGCACATATGTATTCATACACATTGTCTGAGGTACATGCTGTTTATGACTCTTACATATTGTCATTATTCATTACATGTATTCTGCCACCTTTCCTCCTAATATCACTAGTTCTAGGAGGGTTTAGTTGGGACTGTGTTAGATTCTGATTCGTAATCATGGACGTCCCTGGTAATCGGGGACAGTTCAATGATATGGTCCCTATGTGTTCCCCCAATGGTTTACGGACTGTCCAGTAGATGTGCTCTTAAGGTTTGGGAGGTATGGGCATCTGCTATACCCATATCAGAATATTACTTACACCCATGGGGCGGTCCTAATACTTGTCTGCCAGCCAACACCTGCATGCCTAGTCCCATAATCGCATACCCATAGTCCCCCCACCTGCCACTACTCTACAGCACTCATCCTTACTGTGGGCGCAGGTGGACGCAGGAGGGATATGAACACACCCCTACACACTGCCCATTCTCCCCGTGTTGGGACACATGTCGTACGTTGTGTCAACCCATGTGTTATCAGGCTTGCACAACCTACTGTTCCATATACAGCTACATCCTGGTCGTAATAGTCTTACTCCCATTGTTTGGAATGACCAAATTTTTGGTGTCCCGCAAGGGACATCGCTGTCCATGTTTAAAGTGTAGACCTTGTAGATCTCTCCCACTGGTAGTTTCCTGCCGGTGGTCTGGGAAGCAGTGTTGCATTTACCTTTATTGTGTGTCTGTATGTCTCACCAGCCTAGCTGGGGGAGTGGGAGGTAAACATTTGTTGAGTGGACCTCCCACCAACATATGCCCGGTCTAAACATATGTTACCCGTAACTGCTGTAACATAACCTAAGTATATACATGTGTATATTTACTGTAACATATATATATATATATGTATATATATATATATATATATATATATATATATATATATATATATATATATATATATATATATATTTAAATTAATATATACAGATATATCTGCATATGTATTCATACATGTATATTCATATCTTGCTGATATATATATATATATATATATATATATATATATATATATATATATATATATATTTGTGTGTGTGTGTGTATATATATATATATATATATATATATATATATGATTATATATATGTACATCAGTATGTCAATACATTCCCTGCTCATACGCACTTATACGTGCATAATGGTGTTTATATGCTTCACCAGCATACTAGTGCCTTATTCGTTATAACACCGACACACTCCAGTTATCTTATAATCGATATGTAGCACGTTATACAGTGGACAGATGTTGCTATATCTTCATGTATGGATTACTGATGGTAATTGGAATGTGATAGTGTGATTTGACCCATCCCTCTTCTGCACAGCCTATTATTCCATCTACTGTCGATGTTTGTATGGGCACATTCCTATTATTTATATCAACAAATGGAATGCATGTGTCACAGAATTTGTATTTCAACATATATGGTTATCTGCATGCGAGTATGCATATATACCTATTACGACCTAGCTGACCTCCACGGGGCGGTCCATTAGAACCGGCCCATCCAACCCTGGCACGCCTGGATCCATAATTGCATACCCATAGTTCCTCCACACCACCTGTGTAAAATTTACATGCGTAACATCCATTATCCACTTGTTATCGCAGCCATGACACAAATTTACACATTGCCCTCTCCAGAGCTTTTGGGGCACTACACACATTCTGTCCTGCCTCGTGTATTCACAGGGTCTCCCGCCATGTATATTTGCACATACGTGCATTTCCTTGGATTATGAAATCCAGCCAATTGCGCTTTCCAATTTTTGGAGGTCCCAGCATGGGACTACATTCCATCTGTGTGTAAAGTAGACTTAGCATTTCAACAATGTTACTCCCACTGGTAAAGCCCTGCCTGGTGTGTGAGTAGCAGTACTCTGCTCACTCCTGGGCAGCTTTTTATGACATACGCTGAAAGCACTATATAATACCAACATTGCTCTTGATTCCCTTCACATCCCTTGTGTATGCTTTATTGTTACAACGTCCATTCTTTATATATATATATATATATATATATATATATATATATATATATATATATATATATATATATATATACCATTCTTTATATAGATATATATATATATATAGATATATATATATTATATATATATATATATATATATATATATATATATATATATATATATAGATATATATATAGATATATATATATATATTACATCTGTACATACAAACATACATTTCCTATGCTGGGAGCTGCTTACACCCGCACAGGCACACTCGCCTATGCTTACTGTACGTTACATATGTTTACTGCCATTTATTTGTGCTTATTTGTGCCTTATTCATTATGACAATACCACTTTGATTGAAAGGATCTGGTTAACAGTCCCATGCGATACAAACGTTCATCTTTACATGTTTAAATGTCGGTTTACAGCAGAGCAACTTTCATTCCACAAGGAAAATGATATGTGCTATTGTCAACCTTGAACCATGAATGCCTTTTTGTTAGGCGGATGCTCTAACCATTACACTATTGGTGTTCTGCTTCATTTATATGTATACCCATGGTGCATAGTTACCCTAACACACGCCTCATCACTTCACTTACACAGCAGGCATCCATTTTCCTGTTGGGAAAACCACACTACTACACATGCGCCATTCCCTATTCCCTACTGCTTTGGACCCATGCTGCATGTTGACTCACTCCGAGGATATTCAGACCACCACAGCCTATAGGCCTGGCACATATGTGTGTTTGGTTGTCATGGTCTTCATATGGTCATCCGGGTTTAGGCTTGTCCGACTGGGGATTGGGACTGTCCTGTACCTAGCTGAAAGTCAGACTTAGCACGGGGAGATCATTCATTCCACTTTTAGCATCCTACCTGTGGTTGGGGATGCAGAGGTGTGCTCACCTATGGCCATCCTGATATATAACAGCACTAACTATTACTGGGATTTCCGCTGCTGTTTCCTTTCACATTTGTTATGACTACTATATTGTGACCATGTTCATTCTTCATATCTATATGTGTGTGTGTGTGTATGTGTGTGTGTGTGTGTATCGGTCTGTACATACACATGCAAATACACCTACATGCTCATTTACATTTCCCATACCGTTGAATCACCTCCACTTACCGTCGTGCATACACGCTTGCATACCCGCTTACGTCTTGGGTTGCCACCTTTTCATATGGCCAAAGTGGGGCTTTTTTGGGACACCAATCAGATTTTACAGGCCGACACATACACACGGTCAGTACAAAGGTTAGAACTTTACTTATTTGCCTAAATGAAAGCTTATTCTTGTAGCAGTTTAGTTGCTTAATCTGTTTCTTGCAACTTTAAGTATTTTACATACAAAAATAACTGTTTTATGCAACTGTTACATGAAATATGGGACATAAGTATTTCCTACAATCACAGGACATTTGTCATTGTATTATATTTGGTCTGGACACAACTGCCCAAAAAGGGACTGTCCCTAGCAAGGTGGGGCAGGTGGTAACCCTACTTACGTCTGGTTTAAAGTGCCTTAAGCACCGTATATCTGACTGCCACTATGCGAATGTGTAAGGTATATATTCCTGATAATGCAAGTGGGGAGACGTGCATCATGGTCAGGTGTTTAATCCCTGGTCATAGGTTCTGTAGGATTGGCTGGAGGCTGAGCAGTCTTGTGGACAACTACTGCTCATACAACTTGTGTCCAGACGTAAACAGGACTGGATATCGTGTTGTGACACCAAGTCTAATGTTTAGAACAGATACATATCCCATGAGGGATATCCAAACATTGTGGGGACTGATGACCTTCTTTGCTTTACGGCTATAAGGTAGGGTTATACATGCAAGGGATACATAGCTGGCAGTCCTGAGACTGCCTAGGGTGAGACTGCCTACTAGATATGGGTAGGGGTCACTATGTGCAGATATAGCTGCGCCTATCTAGCAGCTCAAGTATGGGTGGTTTTGGTGAATGTTCAGGAAGGGGGGGGGGGATTGGTGTGCTGGGAAGGGGATGATGGGTATTCAATTATGTATCCAGGTGTGTTGGGGTTGGATGGCTCAGTTCAGGCCAGACCATTATGTGGGTATGTGCCAGTAACGTTTCTGTACATGTGTATGGCACTTTTTAATGTTCACATGTTTGTGGGATTGTATTGTGGATGTTATATTTGTTCTTTGGTTATCTTCCTGATTCACCCATTGTTCCCTCATAGACCTCCAGTTCACCTATTGTGCATCCAACCCAGTCTCCCCTTGGCAAATTATTACATTACCCGTCACCCCACACCCCCATATTACACAGACACCATTCATCCCTTCACTAGTTGATGACCCATGGCAGAGTCAACAGAACACATTGCATACACTACATATCTCTGGGACCAATATGGTTGTGAGGACTACCCTAGCATTTCTGATCATCCACATGCTGTACTTCACGCACATAGGTGCATGCAAATACTTATCTTTCATGACATGGTAGGTAGACCCGGATAATACCCGTTCATCTATAGGCCGTCCTGACAAGGATGACTTGGACCGTGAATGGGCAGATATTGGGCGAATGCTCTGACCATTGGTAGGGTTGCCACCTTTTCATATGATCTGGTTGGGACATTTTTGGGACACACATCAGAGTTTACAGGCCAACACATACCCACAGTCATTACAAAGAATAGTACTTTAGTTTTATGCCTACATATAAGCTTTTATTGTTGTAGCGGTGTAGTTGCTTATTCTGTTTTGTTTACTTGCTTAGTCTGTTTCTTGTAACATTTAGGTATTTTATATACGGACATAAGTATTGTATGGGACTATTACATAAAATATGGGACATAATTATGTCCTGCTATCACAGGATATTTCACATTTATAATGGTTTTGGTATGGGCACACCTGCCTAAAGGGGCACTGTCCCTCACAATGTAGGACAGGTGGTAACCCAAACCATTGGGCTAGTCTTAGCAATTGGCGGCGGGTTAACAAGATGCATTTCACTTCCACTTGGTATAACTAGTGACACTACAATGGAATACGGGCACGGGGTTTTAAATATCATTTGTTCAAGGGATGGGGACTCAATATTCAGCTAAGTGCCTTTGTGTTTACTTCTTATTGTGGTGTTCGCAAAAATGTCTTGTATGCTTTGCATACATTTCACTATCCATGGACACTGACAGGAGTGATTAGTATTAGAGACAGGCTGTACTAGTCAGTATTTTAGGTTGCGCCTATGCAGCCGACATGTTCACGCCTCCATGCAGCGCTTGGACACCCCTTGCACTCGTACACGTTTCCTATGCACGTGACCATTACGGCAGTGCACCTTCATTAATATGCATGTGGTGCTACTGCACCATTTCTACGCCGCACGGTCGGCACAAAGCTAACGCCGTCCTTGTGCCAAGCTTCATGAATCCCAGGGGAGATGTGCATCATTTCCATGGCCAAATCTTAAAGCAGTCATTTCATTCATACACTCTGGGTTCAAGACCTGCAATAGGTTTCTTTGTCCAGTGTTTTATAAATGTCATTAACTCTTGATGGCACTCTTTTTTTTTGTTTAATTTTTCAAAGTTGATATGTATACTTGCATATAAACATGTCTGACTACATTCTGAGTGTTGTTGCTGCTTGTATGTGATGTAATGCCTTGTACTAGTTTTTCTTTACAAACAAATGGATATTCAAAAAATGTCTTGATTCCAATTAATTTACCCATGTTTATTATCTATAGACTGTTTCTCTACACCTCATATCATGTTCCTCCCTTATGTGCCTCTGTCATACTCACCAATTAACTTCTCAAGGTGGAATATACTACCCAAAGTTTTACCTCTCTTCATACTTTGAAGATTCATCTCCTCACTCTCCCTTTTTCATGAAAACCAAAACACTTGTAGGCATATCCTAACTCTTCTATCTACTGCAGAAACAAAAAAGCTGGCCTTGCAATGTAGAAGTTGTGTTTTCCCAATATCTTTCCAGCTTTTTACCCAAGGCTCCATATCTGAAGGAGAAGACATAATACATTAAGTCCAAGCATTTTATAAAATAAACTGCAGTTCGAACAAAAACAGAAAAATGTGAACCTCATTTTAACAGCTTAAAACATTTGTTTTTAGGTGGTGAGGCTTCCCCTGCACTCCACAGTGTTGGGAGGGTTGCACCCCACATCTTGTTACTTATGCATACTAACTCTATAAGGTCCCTATATCTCAATAAAAGGAATGCTTCAAGGTAATTTAATCTCAGATTTATTATATATCCTCTCATTCACACTTGTATTTGGCATAGTTACAGGTGATCATTGCATTGATAGACAAGAGGCTTTAGTTCTAACTAAAATTTAAAGTTCTGGTGTGTTTCACTGCAATTTGTAGTAGTGTGTAAACCAGTGATGCATGTTTGTAGAGTTATCTTTTTCGCAATTATTCTACAACCATGTAGTTGGTATATAAAATTTAGGATGGTATGGGAAGAGTGCCCAAATGAGGGGTGTGTTGGGGGGGTTTACCACCCTGCAAAACAGATTTTATTTTTGTGTTTTTTTTTTATCTCACCATTTTTGATTTTTAATTTTCAGTACAGAGTCAGATGAAAAAGTGTTCTGTAATGGCTAGTAGGTAAACCTTTGCATTTGGCTATTTCAAGGTGCATAACTATGGCCCTCAGAATTTGAGCAGGCATCCCCTTACACACTTACTTCCAAATATGTTGCTTTAAATTCACTTTGTGAGAAAGTATGCAGAGGACGTGTCTAGGAAATATTGGGCCTCTGTCTGAATGCAACATTTTTTTTTAATTTAGCAAAAGTTACTATCCAATTTTTCAAATGTTTAAAGTTTGCTAGAGGCTTCTTTGCAGAATTTGCAGAAGTAGAGGGCTTCTCCATAGTTCCCTGGCAAACAAATGAGATCTGCTTATCATGACCTTGGTGGCTTGGAGAAATATGGGTCAGCAAGATAATACAGACCACTTCCCAGGAAAGGAGACAGAAAAAAATAAAACTGGATGATAGCATGAGACAATGTGCTAGAAAGTGATCAAATAACATGTGATATATGACAATATAACCTAAAGACAAGTGTGAATATGCTATCTTGGAATGCAAATGGTCTAATCAATATGGTAAAATTAGACAGGGTGCTAAAACTTACAAATTGCCATGATTCATGAAACCCATTTAAACAGTAGAGAAGATGTAAAAGTGATAAAGAATAATGGATAATGTGTGGGTATTGAGGGAGGGAGGAGAAGAGTTGTCTTAAGACTAATACATAAAAATCTGGCTATAAGAACAGAGGAACAGATAGTTGGCAGACTAGGCAGATGCATGCTAGTTACAGGAACTTAGCTGTGAAGGAAGGTTACCCTAGCCTTTCTTTATCTCCCTTTAGGATCTAAAATGAGGGGTATTAAACCAATAAAGAGGGGAAGTTACAGCATTCCATGAAGGTTGTAACGGGATTGGAACACTGTTACAAGTACAAAAGAATGTGTTCAAGGATAACTAAAGTTATGATCAAGGGCAGATACTTGAAAATATGCCTGAATGTATTTTGAGTGGCCAATGTTATGCAGTCATTACAGAGAAATACTAATTTTACACAGTATTTAGAAAAGCATGTCATGAGGCCAGACTAGACGGGTGTTATGTCATAAAGGATCATCAATACCTAATAACAGATTTCAGAATACACCCAATAGCAGTCTTAGATCATACTATTATGCAAGTTATCATAACAATAGGAGTGTCTGGCATTTCCCAACACATTTGCTAAAAAAGAAAGCATTTACTGAGTGGATAGACCAAAGGATGCAGGGAGTACTGGAGGAAATAGCAAATAATTTCAAAGTAGAAGTTGAAATGGAAAAAAAAGTAAAGTTAAAATCAGAAAGCTGATGGAGGTAAAATCTAAAGTAATTTAGGCAAATGTGAAGAAGAAAAATCTAAAAGTTGTTAAGAAATGTAAGGAGACCCAGGAACAGATGCGATTAGACAAGATGACTACCTGTTTAGAACAAGTGAAGGCACCCAGAAGAGCTATGTAGATAAATATGTAGATAATGTCAGTGAATGTAGAGTGAAAGCTCTTAGACACAGATTATTTGAAAATAATTCTAAAGAAGTCAAGCAGCTAGCACAAAGACTTAGGCAACAGAAGTCTGAAAGGCTAATAAAAAATAAGGAATTTGGATGCAGATCAATTAGAAGCAAATCCAAATAAGTGTAATATGAAAAAAGGGGAGAGTTTTACAGATCTCTATATGCACATGACAAATTAGAAAGTAAGAAAGCTGATAGCATGAAACAATTGGTTGACAATCTGCAGTTACCTATATTGGCTGAATTTGATAGAGAGATGCTACTGGTTAAAAAGCAAGAGGTGAGAATATTAAGTGCAATCAAAAGTCAGAAGACAAGGAAAACTCAAGAAACTGATTGTATACTGGTAGAACTATGGAGACAACAACATCCTTTGGTAATGGGCAGCATTCTCTCATCATGGGGGACATCAGTGCTTGTAATTATCCCAAGTAGGGTAAGGATTTGATGAGCCCTGAGTTTTATTGACACATTTCCATATTAAACCATGAGTCTTCTCAACTATACTAGCAACAGGGTTAGCAAGGGTATTATACAGATCAGTGTGGGGTTACCTAGGGCCAGCAGTCCTTTGATAATATAAACAAAATGTTATTTATTCAGCAAAATGAATTGCACAACAACAAATACATTATGTTACTATTGCTAGACATAGATAATGCTATTGATATGGTTAAGTGAGGCTTCACTTGAAGTCATGGAGGTATTTGGTCTCCCAAGAGTATGGATGACAGCCCTGACTAAAATGTATAGGTCTTCAGTAGAGACGATAACTTTCAAAAGGTATCTGTCCAGGCTACCCTCTATCCCCCTCATATTTGCCCTATACTAGGAGGTTTTAGTTGAAAGCATTGCATTGTATGAAAAAGAGGTTACAGACAGGGAAATAAAGCCAGAAAAGTTATTGCTGTTTGCAGATGATATCATTCTATTCTGTCTAACCTGGGACTGGAAGTTGACCCTCTATTTAGCAAACTGTAGGTGTTCGGGAACATTGTAGATTACAAAGTAAATAAAATGAAATCTAATGCAATTGTAGTAAATCACACACCAACACATCACATAGTATAAAAATATGTTTGTTTATGGGGTCATGACAGAATTAAATATGTTTGAGTGTGGTTGATGAAGGACATGAAAAACAGCCAAAGAGATGTGGGGTGAGATGCAACAAAAATATTAAAATAAGGAAGTGAAAAACATTGTTTATGGATGATGAAAGCAGGACTCAAGCTATAAAGTTGTTTCTAGTACCTTTGATACTATAAATTGGCCAGGCATGCTATTAGCAGCTGGACAAAGATGTCTGATTGAAACTTAAGAAGGAAATAAAGGGGATTTTCTGGGAAAAGAAATAAGAAAAAGTACAATGGAATAATTGATTCTTCCATGAGAGAAAGATGAATTAAGATTGCTGGATGTAAAAATGCACTTTAGAGCAACACAACATAACTTTTTATACTTAATGTGGCAGAGGTATTATAGACCAAGGTGGAAGGAAATGATTACTGGGAAACAAGGTGTGGAACAAAAGGGAAATAAACTGGCACTTTTTCAAATTCTGATGACTGACAGGGTCAGGAGATGGACTACTCAAAAGATGCATATATGGGCAGGGGCACCAAAGGAAGTTAAGAAATGAGAAAACTTTATTTCATGTATATGTAACAGCCCAAATAATAGAGGCATGAGATAAAATTACTGGGAGTCTGTGACATGGAGGATAGGAATTAAAGAAATGAAATATTGGGAACAGCTGATGAAAAAAGAGATAAAATCCTAGAATGAAAGTAAAATAGAATTCAGCTTAGAAGTGTTTGGCTTTTTAAACTATTTAATTTTGATGTTTGAATTAAAAAAAATAATAAAAAGTCAAGATTATGCAGATATGGGGGGACCAGAAGGGAGAACTTGTACAGTTCTTGATAGAAGCTAGAACTGAAATGAGGACTAGCAAAAGGCTTTTGACAAGAGCATATAGAGCATTATGTGTAGCCACAAATAAGAGTGATATACATCTGAAACAAGTCTGGATTACAAAACTGGGAATGTGGGGAGAGATATGCAACATGATCCAGGAGATATAGAATAATTGCTTAGAAATGTTTGCACAGATACTATTATGTACTCATTAAACTGACAGAGATTGAAGTTTCAACAAATGGAGGGTAATTGTTGAAAATGCAAGGGAAATGAAGATGGAACATGGGGACATTTGGGGGGTATGAAGGACTATAGGAATTCAAAGATGATTTGCAGATACTAGCTAAGGAAGTATGTATGTATGTGTGTGTGTGTGTGTGTGTGGGGGGGGTCATTTAGAGAAGGTTGTTTCCTGCTGCAGTAAGGAACAGAAATATAGCCAAACACAAAAAGATACTATTTGTTTTACTTATGATATTGGTAAAAAAAAACAATTACAGGAAATGGAGGTCAATGGAAAAATGCAGTAAAGAAGTTTTAGAAATTAAGGAAAAAAACAACAATTGTGGAAATGTCTGAAGGATGGGCTATTAGAGGAAACGTCCTTTGGAGGAAATAGTCAACTTGGGAAAAAGAGATAGATACATGAAAAAAAATGTTTGAAGTACTTTTGTATGCTTAGTCTTAGTTGATGAGATTTATATCAGCTTGATGACTCACCACTCAAAAGGAAAATAAAATACATGAGATGTCAGATGCTCTATTTTTATTTCATTTTTATTGGATTTTTTATTTTATTAATGTAAGCAGTTCATATGTATTTTTAAAAGGTTAATGAATCTGTAAATTGCATGTTCTTAAAATGTTAACTCTGGCTTAACAAATTAAGCTTAGAGTAATTCATGTTAATTACTTTATTCCTGGAACTTGTATGTATTGGTAGCTAGAGAATAGCTTAATAGTGCGCTATGCATGAGGATTGCACAGTACACTTAAACTAATGGGAATATGAATAAAAGGTTTGGTTTTGAAGAGGAAAACAATAGTATTGTGTTTGCAACCTAGAATTTCCACCCTTGAGAAGTTAGAAATGTGATATGAAGGATTTTGAAAGATCTCTGCAATAAAATTTAAAGTTATCTATGAATGTATAGGATACTGGGTGAATTGCTAATTATCTCACACTGTACAAAGAAGGTATTAAATTGCATTTCTGGTATACACGTGTAGATATTTTTTTACTTCATTCTTGGCACATCATCAAGAAATGATTTACACTCTTTTTTTCTACCCCATGCAGTTGACCATCAGCTGCCCCTGTTCCTGTTCTCATTCACTGTGTCTACTTGTTCCAACTTAACCTCTCCAGGGCTCATCCAGGCCCCATTTGATGAGCTGATGAGGAAATCAAGGATCCTGGGAAGTATCATGTTATATGTTGAAGAGTGTGCCCTAACTGCCATACCCTCATGACAACATTAGCAGCTCAGTGGTTGCTGCCCACAGGAAGTACATGTGTGCTTCCATGCATGCATAACCTCCCAGAAGACCTGCTCACTACTAGTGCAGTTTGCAGTTGGCCAGACCCATAAGCTGCATATTGTAGCAAGCCATTAGGCTGTGCTGTGACCGCTGAATGAGAGAGCTGACATCAGCCAAATCATTTCTATTTTCACTCTGCAGCCACTCTAGTGCCTGAGATGTCTATCAAACAAGGGTAATTTCTGGTGAAAAGTATCTACAGACATGCTGCATTATCAACACTGTTATAATCCTCCTCAAACCCTCCTCTTTACACAACTCACTGAAAAATAAAATAAGGGTTTACACACTGAGCAGACACAATATAAAAAAAGATACTCCCATGACACAATATCCCCTTTATTAGCACTCCTAAACTCAGATTTATATTTAGTTAAACAAAAATTAAAAGAAAATAAACAATAAAATAAAGTGAAACACATACCACATTTCACGTTCACTACAGTGTAAAACAAATTGATACATAAATAACTTCATATAATGTCAATCCTAAATCAGTCAACCAGTTAAAATAAAAGAGCTAAAAAAAAATAAACACAAACTTCAGACAAACTAGATTTGACTCTAACTAGATGCACTATGAAAACGTGGACCATAACTACCAACATCAAACTGGATGAGTCAAAGTAATGAACACATGCATGCTCTAAAATGCTTCTACTGTGACCATCAAGCTACAATTTGTCAAAGGACGAAATCACTGAGCAAATCTAGGTAACAAATCAACCAGGCCAAAAAAAAAAATGCACAAGTATTTTTTTTTCAAGCGTCAGCTTCCATGCACCAATATGTGGACAGCAAGCCATCCTCTCACCTTACCACATCCCATCCTAACCTCTATCAAAACCACGAATCCCTGGCAAATTCTATCAGTGATCACTCTCCAATATACATCCTAAGATTCTCCCCCTCCTCAATAGAACCCATAAATTTAAAGAATACCGAAAGTTAACCAACATCAACCGTGAGACTTTAAGTAATTAATTCAATCTCTCCACTATCGACTGGTCCTTCCTATCTGACCTCTCTCTCGTGATGTTGCTGTCGACGAATTCAACTCCATCATCTTAGACACTTTCAACTCCCTAACTCCTCCCAGAACTATCAATGTCAAATCACGCTGCTCACCGTCATTCACCAAGATAATCCGGTCTCTCATCCAAAACAGAGACTCTGCATGGAAACTCTGGCAAAAGAACAAATCTCTCATACAGTACCAAAAATATAGAGAACTCTGTAACCTGCCCAAAAAACACATAAACATCTATAAACTAAACTTTTACCAGACACCTCTGACCACAGAATCTAGAAATCCCAAAACATTTCTTGCATACAGTCAACCAAATTCTCCACCACACACACCCCTCTACACCTAGCTCCTGCCCTAGTAACTCACCCCAAGAAACTGCTTCTATCTTCAATACTTACTTTATCTGTACCATATACAAACCTATGCCTACTTGCAACACTACCAATCCCTCACCTCCCAGTGGACACACCCACAACAAAACTCCTCAGTCTCACTAAGTCCCATCCTCACTAGCTGCATTAAAAAGCTTCTTTCAAAACTTAAAACCATGCACACCATCAGCTGACAACCTAACTTCACTCTTCCTAAAGACAGCTGCCAACTCTAATACATACCCAGTATCCACCCGCATCAAATGCTCAATCCATGAATCCATCGTCCCAACTCTTTGGAAAAAATCCCACACCATACCTATCCACAAAGGTGGGAACTCTGTAGAACACGCTAATTAATGTTGAATTGCTATACTCTCTCCAGTCTCCAAAATTCTGGAGCACTAGGTCCATAAACACATCAAGTCTTATCTCATACTAGAAAATTTCATCACCCTTACCCAGCATGGCTTTCGGCCCCACCACAGCACCACTACCACTCTCATCTCCTTCCCAAACTCCATCTCCCTAGTCAGAGACAATAATAAATTAGTGTCCTGCCTCTTCTAAGTTCTCTCTAAAGCCATTGACACTGTCTCTCACTCCATCCTCCTTTCAATACTAACTCAACTAAGCCTCTCCCTCACAACTACTTCCTGGCTTACCAGCTACCTCACTAACAGACAGAAATCAGTCCTATCTCCCTTTCTCCCCATCCAAATGGGTGTCCTACAAGGCTCCTTTCTAGGCCCCCTCCTTTTTAACACATTTACTAACCAACTCCATGCATCCTGTCCTCAGTCATCCCTCATACAGTATGCAGATGACTCCACCATCATCACCATTGCTGACAATCCTTCTGATCTGCTTTCCCATATGCAAACCTCCTTTAACCTCACTGAAACATGGCTAACTGACCACCATCTTATCCTTAGCCCTAAAAAGACAAAACTTTTATTCATACCCAAATCTCTCCACCAACTTAAATCCTCTTTCACCATGTCTTCCCTAAACAACACCATCATCTCTACTGAACCTCACACAAAGCTACTTGATGTAATCATTGATCACCAACTTGAATTCAGTCTCCATGTACAGAACTGTATAAAGACAACCCAACAAAGGCTTGGCTTACTTTATAGAAACCTAAGGTTTCTCAACCCTAACTACCGAATCTCACGTGCCCAGGCGTATTTCCTTCCTAACCTTCTGTACTGCTCTGAAGTCCTTACTAACTTAAAGTCCTCTCTTCTATCTAAACTTGAAACCACATATAACAAAGTAGCCAGATTTGCAGCTAACATGTGACCTAAATCTCATCACTGTCTTGTTCTCCAGAATCTCAGCTGGTTAGAATTTCCTACCCAACTCATTTATTCTCAACTTCTCATAACCCACACCATCCTAAATAAGTCCTCCTCCTGCCCTGGCATAGCCTTTCTTTTCTCCCTCTATAACCCACCTCACCCCCCTCAGAAGTTCAGACCAATGCCTCTAACAGATTCATAATCCAAAAAAATCACTAGGACAAAACCTGTACTGCTATCTTCCTGCTCTCTCATGGAATAAGCTCCCCATGGCCCTTAGAAATATCACCCATGCACAAGAATTCAAGACAGCTATCAGACATAACATACATAGCACCAGGAGATGTCACTGTTACCCCCCATCTAAAATTCTTACCCTCCCTCTTTCCTACCCCTTCCTTTTCTCCTCCCTTTTTTCCCTCACCCGTACACTCCTCTTTATCTCCTTTCCCACTAACATTCAAACTATTCTAACATCCTGTGTATTATTACAACATTCTACCACCCTCCCCTCCCCCCTCCAAATTCTGCCCCAGTAACCTTATACTTATTTTCTTTTTCCCTCTTCTAACTTCCTCTTCTTTTCCCTTCTTATACTTGGCAAACTAACTACTAAGTCTCTCCTGCTTTATCACCAATAACAACTTCCTCTACAAATTTGCTACTTTGCTTTGACCAAATGCTCCTCAAAACCCACTTCTAATTTGAATCTCATTTTCAATGACATCTCTTCTCATAATACTATTGCCCACTGAATAACCTCTGTTATATATGTATATTATTGAATCTGTCTTCAGTTTTGTTATTCTGTTCTTTGAATATCTTGCCTGCACTATTCGTCCTTGGAAGTTTTTCCTTGTACTATTTGTTTTGTGAACCTGTCTATTTTTACTTATGTACTGCAAATGTTTGACCTGGATTATTTGTCCTCTGAATCTGGTTTTTGTATAACTTTCATATATTTTTTTGCATAATTTCTACTTTGGAGCTTTTCAACCCAGGCCTGAGCTGACAAAGGACACAAGATCAGACAGACTAAACCGGCCAACAAATGTCAAATAAATAAATAAATTAATAAATAAATTAATTAATTAATTAATTAATTAATTAATTAATTGATAAAAAATAATTAATTATATAGACTAAGTTCATGCTCAGACAAATATGAAGAGAAAAATCTCCCAAAGGAAGGGAATCATTACTGGTGTGCCCTTACCGATCATGCTGGTTGTAATTTCCTGTGGCAAATGCTGATCGCCAAACTGTTTTCAGTGAATTAGAAAATCATCTAGTTTGCATTCAGTGAACAGTAGAGATGCTCTCTGAAACTACAGGTGACATTTCTCATAGTGCATTTTTGCAGGGGGTAGAACTCCACTGCACCCCCTTTGGGTGAGTTTTGTCCAAATATCATTTTATTTATATATTTTAATATGTTAGTAGTACAAAATATAATTTTATTTATGTATGTTAGCACTGTGAAAGTCCTGCATGGAAGCATCAGTTTAAGAGGAGGATGGCAGCACACCATGCATATTAAGGAAGGCGCGCTGCCTGAACACCTAATGCTACACGGAGCGTGGACGAGTGCAGGGGGCATGGCTGAGAGCAGAGCTCTCAGAATAAACACGCCCCTGCAAAGTAGAACAGATGAATGTGTACATAAAAGAGTGAGACCACCCCTAAGTGTCTGCAAATCCACACCAACCATCCCCCTGTGTTCAACAGCAACAGTACACTGAAAAAAAACCACAAATAAACCCTTGTAGTAATGTTTTTAAAACTCCGAGTACAGCTAACCATAGGTGCACGGGTCTGCCCATCAAGTAGCTACGGGTAAAGTAGCATGAAAGGCTGAAGAGGATAACAAGGAAGGTATAGCAAATGAAGGAGCACAGCAATAGTGTAGTGGTCAAAGCATCCGCCTAAGGAGGAGGCATTCCCAGCTTGAGTCCCACTGCAGCACATACCATTTTCCAAGTGTAATCCATATACTAACAATTATGTGCATTTTATTGCTGTAGAACCTACAAAATAACAATTAAATGTGAATTGGAGTACTGCATGAAATGCACATGTGAACAATCAGCACTAGAATGAATAAGTCAGCAGTAAGCAGGTGTAAGCACAGATAAGTAGTAGTAAGCAAATGTAAGCAATAGTAAGTGTGTGCAAGTGCATATGGGTGTATGGTGCATAAATATGTAGAGGTATGTGTGTGTATATCAACCCATAGCTACATGGAGATATACCTCTCCCTCTCCGCAGTACAAATGTGTGCATACAGAGACAGAAGCACCGCCGACACAGATCAAGCAAAGGAGACGCTAACTGTGTATAACACACTGTGACCAAAAGTCAGCAGTGCTAACCTCTGCGCAAACCCGCTCAGAACCGCTTGAAAGTGCCTTAAGCACTCCGTATCAAATGGCCAATGTCACATGTGGGTCTCTGTACATTAACGGAGTCAGTCATAGGTATCGCAAAGCATACATGGCACACAAGGTTGGCTGGTATGCACACGAAACAGAGTACCTGAAATACCAGTCAACATTACAGGATATGAAGTTAAAGAATTAGAGGTATATGTGTTTGTATGAATACCCATAACTATATAGATATATACCACCCCTCTCTGTAGTACAAATGTATACATAATTAGATAGACATATAAATAAATACCCACAAATATAGATATACATATGCAGACACCCATACATCCACATGTCGTTAGATATATATATATATACAGCAATATGTATGTATGTATATATGTATATGTATATATATATATATATATATATATAGATATATATATATATATATATATATATATATATATATATATATATATATATATATATATATATATATATATATATATATATATATATATATATATATATATATGTTTCATGAGATATACACAGATATATACCTATGATAAGATACAGCACCTAAGAATGACATATGTTCACAGGCCATGCCAATGGAGGTGAGGGGCCCAAGCAAGAAACATATAACACGTAGCATGAACACCCCCCCCCCCCAGCTGGACAGAGGAAACATACAAACAAACCCACAAACAATGTAAACAATCCACTCTTCCCCAGACCACAGGCAGGATACAACTGGGGGTAGGGACACAGTGGACTCATGAAGGCTAATCTTGGAACAGAGACAGGAGCTCCCCTTGCGGGACACCCCGAAAATTGACATATCATAGGAGGAAGCCCGTGTGATGACCTATCAAGGTGGGGTGTGTACATACCTAGAATACAAGGGTGGGAAAGCCTGATGACCCATGGGTAGAGACAACGTACGAGATGGGTCCCGTGAAGTGGAGAGTGGGCAGTGTGTAGTGGTGTGTCTAGACCCGACCTGCACCCAGCGTAAGGATGACTGCAGTAGAGGAGGTGCAGGTGGGGGAACTATGGGTAGTTAATTATGGGTGTAGACATGAAGGTGTTTGCTGGAGTGGGGCTATACGGACAGCCCCAGGGATGTAAGCAATAGTATTCATTGGGCAGAGGCGCCGCCCAACAAGCAGCCACACCCGCTACGAGCCCCACTGTAGCCCAGTCTATTTTACATGGCAAAGAACAGAATGACCAGATGTAGATGTAAATATGTAGAGGTATGTGTGTGTATATCAACCCATAGCTACATGGAGATATACCTCTCCCTCTCCACAGTACAAATGTATGCATACAGAGACAGAATACATATAAATACACACATATAGATATATACATATGCAGACACCCATACATCCATATGTCATCAGATATATATATATATATATATATATATATATATATACACAGCAATATATATCTATATATATATATATATATATATATATATATATATATATATATGTGTGTGTGTGTGTGTGTGTGTGTGTGTGTGTGTGTGTGTATGCATACATATACAGATATATATGTATATAGTTATGTAGATATATATATATATATATATATATATATATATATATATATATATATATATAGATAGATATAGATATAGATATATATATAGATATAGATATGTAGGCTATGATACAGCAGTTAAGAATTACATATGTTCACAGGCCGCGCAAATGGAGGTGAGAGGTCCAATCAACAAATGTGTAACACGTAGCATCAACCCCCAGAAACATACAAACACACAATAAAAGTAAACACACCACTGCTTCCCGGACAACAGGAAGGATACTACCAGTTGTACAGACCCGCCAAGTCTAATCTTGAAACAAAGACATGAATGTTTCTTGTGGGACACCCAAATATTCAATGATTTTTGGGTTTCCAGACATTAGACTGATGTCCAACGGCAGACCATGCATGTACCTGGTCTACAAGGTAGGGGAAGCCTGATGATCCATGGGGTGAGACAACATACGTAATTGGTCCCGAGAAGTGGGGAGTGGGTAGTGTGTACTGGTGTGGCCAGAACCGACCTGCACCCGGAGTAAGGAACAGTGCCAAAGAGGATGTGCAGTATGGAAACTATGGGTATGTAATTATGGGCCTAGCTGTCCAGGTGTTGGCTGGAGTGGTACTATGTGGACCGCTCCAGAGATGTAAGAAATAGTGCACATTGGGCAGAGCCAATACCCAACGAGCAGCCACGCCTTGTACGAGTCCCACTGCAGCAAAGTCAAGTTTACATGGCAAAGGATGGTATAACCAGATATGTTGTTGCAAACCCACTAATTTACACCAAAGAACACGTGGTCGCAACACCCCACTGTAGGCATGTAAGCCAGACAATTTGACATCACAATGTAGTATTGCTGTCCAGACCTCACAAATGTCCCTGCTATACACTCCAATATTAGGTCTGTCCTTCTCAATCCCACTGAAAACTGGTGATTGCTGAAGAAAAGGTGGTGAATTGCCTTAATAAATAATGATAATAATACAGAGTTATAGACGCTTCACGTCAGAAATCCCATATAAATCCACATTCCCTTATTCTGCAAATGTTTCAGGTTAATAATGCAAATATTTAGAAAATGTCCCTGATTGTCCCTGATTATGTGAGGAGTTGTCCCTGATTCTGTTGAGGTTTCCTTCGATCGGTTGAGAGCTATGTTGATGTCCTCACCCCCACCTAGAGGTGAGATTCTCCAGACTTACCCCCAAATGCAGGGTATCTAAACAGCTGTTGCTGTAGAAGAAATGCCGAGCTGTGGACCTTTCTGTCAACTGTCCTGCACATCCCTGGACTGGACATGTCCCCTACTATCAACCCCTCTGTGTGGCCCGTAACACCACATACCTATCGACTGCTGTTGCATTCATAGTAATGTCCACAGTCACAAGTAGGTGACACCCTCTACACAACTACATTAGCAGAATCTAGAACCCCCAATGCAGGTGTATTACCGCAGCTGTCCCAGACTACACATGTAAAAACACATGAAGGGAAAACCCAAGCACACTTGGATCACCACCTGCTGAAGTCCACCACCACCCACCATTCCAGACATCTACCCCAGCTGCTGACACTAACACCTCCTGTCCTGCCTCTAATACATATCCCAACACCCTGCAAACCTTCACTACCGCATCCCCACCAATCAGTCGAACAGCCTACTATACAGTTAAAATGACCCCCCTCCACCTACCCGCCTACACCTCCACTATTCACATCTACTCTACAACACAGGTATGGCATATGTAAACCTAACCCGAATACCAGAGTGTAGCCCAACCAGAAATGCTAAACCAGAATTCCACTTAACCTTACACTGACCTTTGTGAACAGTCACACCTGACATGTACACCTGACTTAAGCATGTATAAAACCTACATGTACATGAAGTAGCAGGGGGGTATGCAGCAGCAAGCGGGAATACACCTGTGTTGGGGCTGGTGCTCAGATTAAGCAAAGTAGAAGCAAACAGGTTTAAGAATCTGTAACCGGAGGTTAGCAGTGCTTACTGTCGCACAAACCCGTGTTTCCTGCCCAGCAACCAAATAAACTGCCTCTACAAGGCTCGAGCCCAGGACCTTGTACACTATAGTCACAGTAGTCACCCACTAAACCATCATAGCGATATAGATGAATGAGGTATCAGCAAACTAATCCTCACCACAGGTAAATCAAAACAAAGATGTAAACTGAATCTCTATACACTGTGAGGTGGTCTACCTTGTTACATAACATAATTATGTGAATTGGACTACTGCAGTAAGCATAGATGTGAGCTGCTATTGTAATAAAGTGTAGAAGTCCCCGGGTATCTATACAGTGTATGTACACATGAATCACGGATACCAGACACATAAAACCTGTAATGAAGAATACATTACTGCCAGAAGGCAAATATAGTGCAAATTAGCTATTAAGAAATGCTAACTGCAGCACAGCTCAACTTAGTAAGAGTAAGCAATGTGTAGGGGAGCTGATCCAATCTGCCTACCGGTATACCCTTATAAGTACTGCCGACCTCAGGTAAGCAGGTGTGCCCCTAGCTTAGCCTGTTCAAACCCGGCCAATCATGGGAAAGTGCGGTTAAATGGCCATCTATAAACCACACAGGCAGGAATATGTTCCATAAGTGGTGGTAGCTTTCTACTGCAGGCAGAATGGCTGGTGCGGTTGAAGGCAGTTGTTTTAAAGCACAGTGCTGGTGCATCCAGGAGTCATAACTCATGGTATGGCTCCTAGTGCAACACCATGAGGAGAGACCACTGCAGGGCTAATACCAGGGCTCGCAGTATAAAACGGATGCCTGGGACAGTCTCGCCCGTGACCTCACCAGTGCCACAGGTATCCCCCAGGCTGGTGAGCAGGTCAGGCATCACCATGCAGACCTGCAGTGGTGGAAGGGGGATGTACTGGAACAGTGGATCCAGCAGTATCGGCAGATAGCTAATGCCCCAGTACTGAGTAACTACTCATTCCACTAAGTAGTTAAGAATTGACTAGCTTGTGTACACTATGGATAGGTATGGCTACATATCTCTGTATACCTCCAACATCTGCAGATGAGTGGGCTGTGAAACAGCAAGCCTATGATGCTAGGTTGCAAAGGCTGTGTTGGGAGGCAGGTTAGTATATCTCTGCATGTACTGTCATAACAAATACATATAAGAGCATTAGAAAGTGTTGTACCAGTAGGAATACATGTGTAATATTCTGTGAATAATGGTAAAACCCCTGAAGTGTTTCTGTGTACTCTTCTGTCATATGTAGTTGAAATGTTGCATACTATAAATAGTACTGCTGTATTAAGCAGTGTTACTCATGCTGTGGTATGCAGATAAAATGTGTATGAAGGTCTGTAAAACAATGTTGGAAGTGCCAAGAGGTCAGTCATATTGTACAAGTAAGGGAGACTTAGATAGAAGACAGTAGAAAGCATCACATCAATTCCCTGATGGCACAGTGTATTGTGATGTTAACTATAATTTTGTTGTCACACAAAGCAGGGGTTTGAATCCCGAGAGTGCTAGTAACCTGTATGCATAATTATACCCCGCAACTGTACGGATTTTGTTACAATGTTCAGATAAAAAGCTGTATGCATAATTACACCCAACAACTGTACAGAATTGGCTAGAGTGTTCAGATAGACAGTTGTATGCATATTCATACCCCACAACTGTTCCAGTCTGTCCAGAATGTACAGATAAATGGCCCATATCACCAGAATGTTACCCAGTCCCCCTGAAAACACAGTGTGCGGAACCCAAAAATGTAGGCAGCTGTTAATGACATATAACAGCAAGTCATACATGTACATAGTCATAGAATGCGTAGGAAAAACAAACCTGTCATTGTAGCACCTCACCCAAAGTGTATGACAACAATACACAACATATGTTGCATTAACACCTGCATCTTGTCACGGCTGTATGTAAGACACAGGCCATGTATATAATAATCTATAAACATACCAGTGTACAATTTAAGGCCATTGGGTAGTATAATAATACTTGTGAGAGAAATATCACTGCAGTGACTAGGAATGTCATGAAAACTACAAGGATATATCAGTTGTTAATTCAACACTCTCTCACCTCTACCATATGTGCGAAATAACCCAATGACACTCCTCAACTGGTATGTGTACACTCCAAACATTTGTTAGGACATATGTCCTAATGGGTCATACATATTCATATTTGTGTCTATGCATGTGCCATGT
>NC_056735.1:1500684971-1500702471 GCF_019279795.1 Protopterus annectens
CGATTTTTTTCCCTGGGAAAAAAATTGCTGATCTGACAGTTCGAGTTAGTAAGCTTTCACTTAAATTAGGTCGATCAATCAGCGTTCGCTTTTTTAAGCATTTGATGATATAATATAGACCCTAATTAGACAGGTATGTCTACAGATATACAGACAGTCATATAGATGTAGGTATATAAGCACCCACAAGATATATCTACACATATACGTATATATATATATATATATATATATATATATATATATATATATATATATATATATATATATATATATATATATAGTGGCACTGACAATGGCATGCAGGTGAAATAGTCTGTAACAGGCCAGCAGAGATAGTGTCCCCACAGGGAGCATGGCTACAAACACATAGCACAGAGCATGGCACAAACACATAGCACAAAGCTTGGTGCAATACAACATATGTCCCAATGGTAGGTAAGCAGCCGATATACCAATTGCATTCTATGAATGGTTTGTTGTAGCTGATATGGTGGGGTGGGACACAGATGTGTATTAAGAACTATAGTAAGCCTGCTGTATGGTTGCACTATCCTGTTTCCATCTTTATATCTTCCAGGGAGGATGCCCCATATCCATCTTCCGGCCTACAGTACTGCAGAGACAGAGGTCATAGTATCACATTTGGTGCAGCACTATGAACAGCTGTTTGGACGGACAGCCCAAGACCAGCAAGAGAGGACCACCTTGTTGAATGAACTAGTCCACAGGGTCAATGATGTCAGACTGCATAACCACAGCTATGAGTAGGTCCAGCATCATTGCAGCAACCAGCTTCGCCATGTATGTTGGAGTGCTGCTGCTGTACGGGGAGACCAACTCACAACAGGGGGCGACAAGCTGTCCATCCACCCCTCACCCGTGTGGAGGAGCTACTCAGGAGCCTTGTGGCACTTGCCCATCTGCAGCACCAACAACTGGCAGGGCGCATTGTGGAGGTGGGTGCCACCGACACACTGCATGAGGAGCATGCAGGTAAGACCCCAGGGCATATCAGTACACCACTTGTGTGTATGCATCTGCATCTGTACAGGTACATCATGGAAATCTGAGAAGTCATATACATAGTCTGTTGCTGTGTAGTAGTAATAAACAGATGTGCATAAGCTGTAGTATTGTGGACCTCTACTGTAACTGTAATGTAATGCTGCACTCACCCTTTACGAATGCAACAGCTGTGGCTACTGACAACAACATTCTCACACTGTTATGTAGGTCACTCCAGGATACCACCACAGCAGCAGCCTGTAGCCAGTGAGTATGGTTCATGTTCATGCATGACAAGACACTGTGCATGTAATGGCTATGGGATATTCCATGCGCACATCTAACACACCTACCCATATTGCATGCTGTACATGTTCACGTTTTGTTGTTGTGTAATACACTGCATCAGAGTAGTGACTATGCTGGGTATTGGAAGGGTACAAGAGACACATGCAAGATACCTAACATCCTGTCATTGTGCAATGTGTCCACAGGGATGGGGAGTATGGCAGGACACAAGGCCTACAGAAGGGACATATGTGAAACACCACCCTCATGGCTGTAACTGCAGACAATCAAGTTATTAACTGTGGCAGATGTAACCCTGACCCCACAGCAAGAGTGACAGCAGTGTGTGCATTCCAAGGGATGTGCACATGAGTAGACCTTGCAACCATGCAGAGTTCTGGGACATGTGTAGGGTACCCCCCACAGCCATGGTAAGGTCTGTTGGGTGTCAGTGGAATAGTCCTGTACTGGTCATACATGCACTGCTGATGTTGTGATCTGTAAAGCAGACATCAGGCATTCACAAGATATATCCATTCACATATCATCCCAGGTATGGAGTGCTGTAACACACAGGGGCTGTGAGCATCAGAGCTGACATAAGTACTACATAAGCAGCAATGGTTTGTACACCTGTGGTATGGTGCACAGTACAAGGCAGGGTGCAGAACAGGTCAACAGTAATGCTATGTTCATGGGTGCAGTGTTAACAAGGGAAAGGGCCATCACCTACCAACACAGCCCATGTATCACACACATGTATACTGCCACTGTGATGAGGTCACTTTGGTTGCACTGCATGCTGTTAAGCACCAGATGTAATGCATGCTGACAGAAGGGTAATGGGAGGACCGTGTGTACAAAAGGTGTGCAACCCCACATGTAGGTGTGTGTGTGTGTGTGTGTGTGTGTGTGTGTGTGTGTGTGTGGTGGGGGGGTGTTGAAAGTGTGTGTAAGTGCAATCTGGTGGAGTGTGGTTGATGCATATCTGTTGTGTGTGTACATGTGTGTCTGTTTGTGCGGTTGTCCATGTATGCACAGGTGGTAGTGGGATTAATCACATGGCAATACTTTTCCTTGGGATTGTGCTGTAGATGTAGTGACACATGAGACACCAGGATAATCTGTCCGATATGTGACCACAGGACAGCTGATAGCATATCAAGGTCTGTAGCACAGTACATGCAGTGGGAGGGAAAGTACATACCATGTAAACACATCATAATGACAGCAGCAGATGGATAACCAGCTACCCACTTATGCAGCACTACTAATGCAATGGGGAATTACCAGACCACATCAGTGAGTGTATCCAGGTATTGCTGTTGTCCACATGATGGGTTGATTATGCAGCAGATATGGCATGGACTGATCAAGACTGTAGTATGAGGCTCCAGTGTGTGACATATGTAGTGAATGTAGCAGCCCCAACAGTTTAGGGGCCATGTACACCATGACTGGACATACACAGGGTATTGCTGGATGACAGCAGTGAGGCCATGCACTACCTACTCCACCAAAGTCAGGGAGGTGGAGTAACAGGTCATGTGTTGTGATCACACATGTAGGCATGGAGAGGTCTGATATGTTAATGGGTAATATTAATGAGTGTATGTTAGGAAGTGCCGTCCAGGATGTGGAACATCTGTAACTGAATGTGGGACTGTCTGTAAACCCAGGTTAAGGGAGATAGTAAGGTGGACTGTCAGTGTTTGTGGGTGGACATGTGTGTGTGTCTGTGCCTGTGTGTCTGTGTCTGTGTGTGTCTGTGTGTGTGTGTGTGTGTGTGTGTGTGTGTGTGTGTGTGTGTGTGTGTGTGTGTGTGTGTGAGTGTGTGTGTGTATGACTGTGTGTGTGACTGTGTGTGTGTGACTGTGTGTGAGTGTGCGTACTGTTATGCAATGCTGTACAGGTCTTAACATGTGTGTTTGTTTCCCCCCACAGCTGGCGACGTGGGTCAGGTTCCCTCCTGCATGCAAACTGAGGTAGGTGTCTGTACAGACACCGATGATGATGATGATGGTACTGGTGAAGCACAGGTGGGGTTGTCAGAGGCCGACATTGCACCTACATGTGTCATCACCCTCCTAGCCACCCTAAGCCCACACACAGTTACAGAGCCCCTACAAACCCTATCACACGTGGTCATAGCAGAAGGACAGTTGGCGGTTGGTGCCAGTGACCAGGAAGGTATGATGTCCATGCCAAATGTATCAGGTCACAGTCAGCATAGCCAGATGTCCGGCAGGCCACCACATTGGCAGATGTACCATGGTGCTCATGGGAGGGCCAAGGGTCATCATGCCCCTAGCAGAGGCACCACAACTGGTACCACCAGAAGCCTGTTTCAGGCTGTAATGGAGGCACAGGCATGTATGGACATGCACACCAGACAGGGTCTGAGGCTGCAGAGGGCTGCTTTCTCATCTGTAAGTGACAGCCTCCATGACATTGCTGCTGCCCTCCATAAACATACTGAGGTCATGGATAGATGGTGGGGTGAGATGGTGGGCCTCCTCGACCGTGGACTGTCTGTGCTTGAATGTGTGGTGGGAGTGGTGTGACGTCCATGTTGATGTAGGCCAGAAACACCAGCAGCTGGTGGTCAACATGGACCTGCCATGACCCCATGCTGCTCCCATAGTGGCAGTACCAGCACCAGCACACCACTGTGGATGCTGTCCACACCACACCATAGCAGGCCTCATGCACGTGGACCTGGCCAGTCCCAGGTGGGACATGGTTCCTGCGGACATCTGTCATCATCAGGGGAGAGTAGCACCTCAAGGTCTGTACCTGCACATGCCCGTGGAACCTCTGGCAGGTACAGTCAGCGTGTCCATGGCCGGTGGCTCTGAACTGCACACCTTGCCAGGTATGGTCTTCAGCTGTCCAACAACACCTGTATAGGGTGGCCACATGGCAGGACTGTGTGAATGCATACCACACACTATGGAGCCACACCTAGGGTGACTCTATACCGACACACACCACTTCACCATGCCCCAATCATTGAACCAAATCCCTCACCCACACTCATGGTGACACATGTATGGACCACCCTCGGCCTCTGGCAAACCAGCAACACACCCTGTGCATATGATACCTGTGCCACTTCCCTGTCATCCATAACATCGATGCAGTGACAGGCTAATATGGTTCTGATGCACACAGTGACTGTTATAAAGTGCTGTAATGTACTGCAGTGCGAGATGTTGTCAGGGGTAATGTGTAATGCATATATGTCAAGTAGTGTAGCCATGCAGCTATGATGCATTTCAGCTGTCAGTAACAGTGATTGTTTTCTCCATAATGTTATCCATTTGTATTGCAGGTGTACATGTGACAGTAGGAGGATGGTCTGCAGTCATATTTCACAAGAGTATGGCACTGTGCTGACACCATGGTGACTGGCCACGGGTGGTAACCTCAGTCTCACTGTTACCACTAGGGGGCTTGTGGGCTTCCAATATCCCAACACTCCTCCCCATGAAGTTGTTCACTCCCCACATGTGTCATATACCGCCCCTGTATGCATCTTGTGTGTCATGTCTGGTAACCTTCCCATCATCCCTCCCCAAATATACCTACAGCCCCTCCCCAACATCCCACTCCCACCTGAAAAGATAATGGAAGGGCAATATGTTCCCATGAAACATTCTTGCCCCATACATGGCTGTCCATTCTGCACATGTGTCCACTGGACACATGTAATCTGGTCTAGTTGGCATCACAATGCATGTATGTTGTCCTCACCCCTCTCCCAATGATTTGAGGGTCGACATCTACCTCCAACTGCAGTGTTTATGCACAGCTGTTGCTGTAGCAGAAATGGACAGCTATGGACCTTTCCTATACCCTTCCTGCACATACCTAGCTATTTCCCCTACTGTCTTACCCTCTTTGTGCCTCTTTTTCACCACTTTCCTAGCAACTCTTTTTTCCATTCCTTTTAAAGAGGTTAGTGTGGGGGTAAGTGGGAGTGTTCTGGCCAGCAAGAAAATAGACCTCCTCTGCAAGGTTCATACCCAGGACCCTGAACACCATACATGAAGTGATTTCCCACTACATCATGGCAGATGTACATAACCCTGATGTTTCCACAAACATATCATCCAGCCCAGTCATTCAACAGTAAAGGGAATGTATTGCAACATATAGATGTATGTGTGTGAGTAAATATATTAATGTCTAAATGGTACAACATATTGATATATATATATATATATATATATATATATATATATATATATATATATATATACATATCGATATCTATAGAGTTATATACATATATAAATATATATGAACATATATGCATGCAAATGCCTACATCTATGGATATATATGTCTACATCTAGATGTGTAAATATATACAGCAGCTCATGTATATATCAGCAGATATATACATGCACATATATAGGTATATACGGACAGACATCTGGTGATAACAACGGGGATATAACAAAAGCATATATGTCCTCATGCAACTTTAATGGCATTGAGAGGCCCCACACAATATACATCTGGTACAAATATACTCCCCCCAGCCAAGCATGTCCCCGCTGTAATACAGTAACAAGTGTTGCAGATCCCATAACCAGGACCGCACACAACATGGCCATCCCTAGGATACATATACACAGACAGATATATGCAGATATAGGTATATATATATAAATATAAATATATATATATATATATATATATATATATTTATATGCATATATATAGATATATATGTAAGTACACATACACACACAGAGATATGTACAGTACGATACATATGTAGTACGTGCACACAAATTGAGCAGCCAGTATTCCTACAGTCACCACCTTACCAACTGCAGACTGTATGAGCCACCCATACGAATGACATTCATAGCCTGCAACACATACCCACAGAGATATCAAAGGGTATAGCACCACACACTGGTCCCCATAAATGATTGTGACAGCTATATTTGTGTACTATGACAGTTGTATATGCCATGTCATATAGCTGTTTAGACACTGACATCCATATGAACAGTGTAATGCAACTGTGAAACATTTATACTGAGACAGTAGTCTGGTAAGGTTGACACATTTTGCTCTCCAGGCCGAGGCCTTCTACTAGTACAATAGTAATGACAGACTGGCCCACGGCATACCAGACAATCAACAGTACATAATGGAGAAGTATAGGTTAGCAGCCTCTATCTACACTCTGTACAGAATCCCCAGTTGACCCCAATGGGATGTATTGGTTATATAACAAGGCATAATTGACACCATCACAATCACATAGACAAACAGAACAGTCTGTATGGCAGGAGGCAGTAGGCCTGCATTTACCCATTGTGGACTGTATGGTAATGTACATCCAGATACCTTAAGGCAGCTTACTCCAGATACCCACACATGTTGTTACAGCCTAGGTTAGTTATGGTGCATCCCTCTACACTTACTACTACTGGGCCATATACCACTGATAAGTACACTGTCGTCTGCAGTGCATTAGGGCACACATGCATTGTGTAGGTGGAGCCCTCATATATATGACCCCAACCCCCCAGTATGTGTGGGGGACACAACAGCAGTAGAGGGATGGCAGGAATGACAGCATGTCATACACACAACCCTCTACATAATAAACCCTGACAGCATGTCACCTCTGCTAAACCAGGTATGTAGGTGGATGACAGAGTCTAGTACACAGGCACATATATGTACAACTGTTGTTATACAGTAAGTAAGATATGTAAATGTGTACATATCTATAAGGATATATGTATAATGATATGTACACATATGTTTGTCATATGTCCTACACATGGGGTGGAGCCCTATCTTAGCCCCAATAGTCCCAACCTCTCAGTGCAAGGGGATGTCATGTATGTATTGCAGGCATATTTGTAGACTATTGCTACTGTAATAGGGAGTGTCTTCACAGACATGGTTTGTGTGGGAGGCCACATCTGCTGTGGACATATGTGCCATTGGCTACTGACAGACATTGTAAGGTCATCATAGTACAGTACCACTGCTAGCACAGTAACCCCCCCTGTGGACTACAGCTGCAATACACTCAATATATGTGGACAGTCTGACACACGCTGGTCAGTCCAGGGTTATACATAGACCCCTTCATGCAAGGCATGTGGACCAGGTCTGTCAATGTGGATGTTAACAGCCATGTAGATGGGTATCACATGTAAATACTGGTATACATTTGCCCCCATAGGTTATGCATTTATACACCCCTGTCTGTCCTGACACATAATAACCACTGGTACAGAAGTGCCATGGCCACATACTACCCACTAGCTAGTGACATACATCTGAACAGCATCCCACTGCTTTGTCTGACATACATGACTGTCATGGTAGCACAGCAGAAGTACATCTGGCAAGTATCTGGACATGTCATTTCACTGGATAAGTACAGTAATGCGCTAGGCATTTAACAAAGCACAGTGCTAGCTACAGGGAGAGTGACTCAACACTGGGCTACATCTCCCATGCGGGAATACACATGTACCTGCATAGATAGCAGGCTCTACAGGCATGTCACATCACAGAGTAACAGACACCTGTGTGAAAGTGCATAACCACAACCAATGTGAACACAGCCACAGCCACATATGATAAGCTAGTGTGCTATTACAGTATATGGACTATCTGACCTACACCATCCTCATATGAGCCACTCACACAGCACCCCTACATATACTGGGCTGCTAGACAGTGTGGTGCAATGCCTGTCTGTGGTATGGGACATGTGTTTGTGTGTTTGCCCCTACAAACATGCAAGCTGTTAGGGTGACATACAGTGGAGCAGCATGCAACATCAGACAGGACAGAACCTGGAACAATGACATCTACAACAGTCTCTACACAGGCCAAGGTACATATTCACTATACACACACTGTCGATAATTACCAGACTTACACATACCTCAGTACTGTACACACAACCACATAATGGCCAGGCTATGTCCTCAATTGTAACCCTTACTATACATAACATGTGTAGCAGTCTGATATCTCACTGGCTTATTATCAGATATGCTGTCAATGACTATGGAGTACAGAACATATGCACCCCCTACTGCATGACATATGTACAAAGGTTGACAGAGTTGTGGCTGGAGGCACAAACACAGGGCCAATATTGATATGTCGCTGTAATACCCTCATACATATACTGTCGTAACATGGTTTGTTGAACCATATGTCCTATGAGGGATGTGACGTCGGTAACTCTCCCGGCTGTCACCATCTACTGACTGCTATCCTTACACTACTTCTGCATTCTACAGATAGGTGCACCATAGCTGACACATGAAACCAAAGGCACAACACTGCCCAGTCTGGGGATGACCCTGCAGATGGGGACCCCTTATATACATGGGACTGACATGGCAGGTATTGCGACATGTATGACAGGCATATCCAGACAAACACTGTTAAACCAACAGTACTCCACATGCAGTATAGCAGCATTTACAGTCTGTAGTCATGTCAGGCACATCCCCCTCCTGTTTATTGCCCTCTTTCCACAGTGTATGTTGTTAAAGGTAAATCTCCAATCCATCTGAGATGCTGTTTGCCAAACAACAGATCGAGTTCCTGCTCACAGTGACTGTAAAGGGCCAACACCGCCATGTTTTTCCTAGGTATTGGAGGGGATCTCCATGCAATTGGCTATGGGCCTGTTACCACAGCCGTTCCACATGCAATCAGCTAGCTGAGGGCTGCAATTCATGCAGAGGCCATCAGTTGATCATGAGCATCACTTACATTACACATGCTGCTGCCTAAGCATAGCAGGTGTGGGTCTCCAAATCCACTGGAGATGGAGTGTTGGAGGTAGACAGAGGCAAATACATGTCAGGGAGGTGTGGTAGAGTAAAACAGAAGCATGTTTGTGTCACACACCTACCATCACAGGGTATCAAACCCCCGACAACTATGTAGTACTATCACAGTTCAATGCAGTTATTGGTTGTGCCACATGGGTTACCTGCTGTGGAGCACTCAGAGCATATTTGTGATGATGAGTGACATCTGCAACAGGGATACGGTAGATATATGGTAGGTGATGTACATGTGCCTATCTGCATGAACAACTGCCAGTATCAACACAGGCACACTCACACAGGGACACACACATATTGACACAATTGGTAGTGCCAGGAGTGCAACTCATCACTAATGTGATTGCCACAACACATCAATGTGCAGGTATCACATGCACCACATGGGTCATATGGAGGTTGTATGGGTATAGGGTATGATGAGTCATCAGACATCAAACAGCATGCTTCAGTATGCCCTGGGGGTTGTAGTGAGTGTGGATATGGTCAGATGCACCATACAACACACACACAGACATACATGGTGCCAGTCCTGACATGCATGTGTGCATGTCTGCATGGGTGTGTGGTGGTCAACTGTGCCAGCAGGCTGTACAAGGGTAGGGGATAGGTATACCTTAGCATCAGGCCACATGCCAATGGTCTGTATTGTGCCTTAGGCCTGCGGTTTCTGCATCTGCCCACACAGGTGGGTATTTCTTCCCCCATCCAGTCACCTGAGTGACTATTGTGTGTGGCCAATGCTGTGCATCACTTGCCATGTATGTGTTCCTTACTCCATGACATGGAAGGTGTCTGGGATGTGCACACCTCCCACATGGATGTACAGTGACATGTGGCACTGTACCTGGGGTATCTGGCCCGTGTTGTGAACACAGATTATCATTGGATGTGCCAGTCTTGCCCACCTGTGGCAGGAACTGGTAATGGACAGCAGGTTTATCCTGCACCTACATTGCTAGCATGCTAACAGCATTCCCTGATGTCAGTGTCATCTGTCCATACAGGGCATGTTATCAGGCATGGTATGTCCGTTGGGAGTCACATGTGCAGGCACCACGGGTGGTGCAGGTGTCCATTTGGTAACATGGTGGAGGTGCACTGTCTGCATGTGCATGCATATTAGACAGATGGCCAGGATGACATGTCCTCTGTAGCCCTCGGCTGTCACTGCAGAGATACTATCAGTGGTCATTATGCAGTATACTACCCACATATTGGCTGTTGCCTAGGCATGTGTGTTCTGGGTAATAGTGGGGTTGCTAACTGTGATTGACTGGCCTTGATGTCACATGTCTGGGTATGGCTTTGCACACCAGCCTGTCAGCTAATTTACATCTGGTATCCCTGTAGGATTGACATGGTGATATATTGTTAGGCCACCTTAAAAGAACTGAGCAAAACCCCCTCCACAGGTGTCACACACTCACAGTCCCCTCTACACAGAGTACGTGTTACACACACACACACACACACACACACACACACACACACACATGCCTGTCATGTCTGGGAGTAGAATCCCTACCTAACTAGTTTATCACACTACAGCACTATGCAGTTATAGTACTCACCATGGACATTACAAGAGTGCCTTTTCCCCAAAGGAGTATTTCACAATGTATGACATTAGCAGGGTTACCAGAGTAGGGCATTTTGACTGTACAGCAAATGACTAGCTTAAAATGCATTGATCCTTGCACAGGCAGTGAGATGCACACAAAACATCCACAACTGCCATGTGTGGGTATAGAACCCCTGACCGCGATCTATATCACACTACAGCATGGGGCTGTTATAGGATGTACCACAGGGATTACAGAAGAACTGTCCCCAAAGTTCTATTTCACAATGGATGACATCAGCAGGCATGCCACAGTAGGGCATTTGAAACCTACTGCGAGTGAGTAGCCTATAATGCATTGCTCCATACACACACATTGAAACACACACAAAACATTCAGAACTACCATGGGTGGGGATGGAACCCTACCACAGTTCTAAATCATACTACAGCAGTACGCAGTTACAGGACAGGCTACAGAGATTACTGGGCTACACTCTTCCTAGAGGTGTATGTCTAGGTGGGTGACATCAGCAGCCTTGCCAAGGATGAATATTTGAATTGTATGGAGTGTGAGTTGCCTAAAAAGCATTGCTCTCTAGACAGTCAGACACATACACAGATTCACAGACTAAAACACAGACACAGTTGTCAGGTTTGGGGTTAGAACACCTACCTACGTTATCACACTACAGCAGTATGCAGTTACAGGACGCACCACAGAGATTACTGAGGTATGCATTTCCCAGAGGTGCATTTCTGGGTGAGTGACTTCAGCAGCCCTGCCAAAGTTGAGTATATGTATTGTACAGAGTAAGTAGCCTAAAAAGCATTGCTCTATACTCAGTCAGACACACACAGCTCCACACACAAACACGTCTTGGGTTAGAACACCCACCTAACTACGTTATCACACTACAGTGGTATGCAGTTACAGGATGTACCACGGAGGTGACTGGGGTATAGTTTTCCCAGAGGTGTATTTCTAGGTGAGTGACTTCAGCAGCCCTGGCAAAGTTGAGTATATGCATTGTACAGAGTGTGAGTAGCCTAAAAAGGATTGCTCTCAACTCAGTCAAATACACACAGATTCACACACTAACACACACAGTTGCCACATCTGAGGTTAGAACACCTACTTAACTACTTCATCACACTACAGAAGTACACAGTTACAGGACGCGCTATGGACATTACTGGGCTCTGACTTTCCCAGAGGTGTATTTCTAGGTGAGTGACATCAGCAGCCCTGCCAAAGTTGAGTATAAGAACTGTATGGAGTGTGAGTAGCCTAAAAAGCATTGTTCTCTACTCAGTCAGCCACACACACACAGATTCACACACAAACATGCACACAGTTGCCAGGTCTGGGGTTAGAACAGCTATTTAACTACTTTATCGCATTACATCAGTACACAGTTATAGGACATGCTACAGAAATTACTGGACCCTGAATTTCCCGGAGGTGTATTTCTAGGTGAGTGACATCAGCAGCCCTGCCAAAGTTGAGTATATGAACTTTACGGAGTGTGAGTAGCCTAAAAAGCATTGCTCTGTACTCAGTCAGACACAGACACCCACAGATCCACACACAAACACACAGTTGCCAGGTCTAGGGTTAGAACACCTACCTAACTACACTATAGCAGTTACAGGGCGCGCTACAGAGATTACTAGGCTGTGTTTTTCCCAGAGGTGTATTCCTAGGTGAGTGACATCAGCGGCCTTGCCAAAGTTCAGTATATGCATTGTACAGAGCTTGAGTATCCTAAAAAGCATTGTTCTCTACACAGTCAGACACATACAGACACACACACAAACACACTCACACAGTTGCCAAGTCTGGGATTTGGACTACTACCTAACTGGTTTATCACTACAGCAGTATGCAGTTGTGGGATGCACCATGGTGATTCCTGAGCTACAGCTCTCACAAAGGTGTATTTCACATTGGATGCCCTCAGCAGGCTTGTCATACTACTACTATAGGGTGGGCGGTGTGTGCATGGGCCATAACCCATTCATGCAGGGGTTGACATGCCACATGCGGGCACACACAGGATCATATGTCACAGGTCTGTGTATACAGCTACTAGACAACTACTTCTTTGTACAGTCATGTTGCACAGCTGGCATGAGCACCACATAGTCTATCATGCTGACAGATGCTGATGACTAGTATCTGCAGTGAGTGCATCTGCACCTCATGTGGTTGTGGGCCTTTGGCTGTGTGCTGGGTGGGACAGTCCCAGATGGGTCCTTGTCATGGTGACCCTCTTCCACACATCTATGTCCGCCTACCTTTGGCTTATTATAGTGTGGTGTCCTTACATATATGTCTGCATTCCTATCCACTATGTGTGCAAGGCAGTAGTGGTGCATACTGTGTCTGCACTAAGAACTGCAACTGCCGGATATGTCTGGTCCACTGGTGTTTGCAGTCATGGCCTTCATGTGTTTAAGTGTGTGGGCATGCCCAGTATGACCTTTCAGTATGTTGTTGACTGACATTGCCTTCATTCCTCTAAGTGTGGAAGCATGCCCAGTATGGCCATCTGTATTGCATGTGTGGAGCATGTCCAGGTTGTTTGTACTGAGGTGCTGACCTTTGTGTTGTACACTGACAGGTAGCATGCTGTGTCTGCATGGTATCCATTGGTCATTTGGCATGTACTTTGCTACATTTTTGCATAGCGGGGGGGACACCTGACTGTTTCTACATTTCTACACAGGAGTGGGGGGGCACACCTGACTGTTACTATTAGGGTACGTAGGATGGGGGGGGGGCACACCTGACACTTCTACATATTTGCTAGGACTGTGCTGGTATGTCGGGTACTCCATTTCAGTCTGTAGTCTTGCCTATCATGCTGGTTAGAGGCAGACCAGTGTACTACAGATCCTAGCTTTCACTGCCTACATATTAGTTTCAGACTTCCTAGCCTTCACATCTTCCATCCAACTGCCTGGCCTGCTGTAGTCTGTCTGTGTAGGCCTGGGGGGGGGTACACAAATAGAGCTCATTCAGAGGCCACAGTATAGCATTTGTTTGTGTTTGTCTATACCTATCCTGCTGACTGTGACAGTTGTTGTGTATGTGACCCCCCCACTGGCATGTGTGAGTCACTTACCTTGTGGGTGTCCCAGTAATGAGGGTGGTGCTGCAGGGCTGCCTATGTCGGATGCGCAGAGAACACTCTCTATACATGGTTGAGCACAGGTAGTGTCATATTTGGCATCCCTTTTACTGTATGTGCGAGTCAGAGAGAGGTGACATTCCCTGGGTCCCTACTTTGTCAGTGCATGTGCTATGAGTTGCCTCTTTGCCAGGGCCAGGGCATACTGGGCATGCCTCCTTCAGCCGAATGGGGCAGGCTCAGGTTGCTCCTCCTCCGAGTCACTGTGCCTATGCAGGCCTTGGCAATGGTGGGGGGCTGTGTGGCCCTGCCCCATGCTGTTCCTGCTGCAGCTGTTTCCGCAGGATCGTATTGTGTAGCATGGCACATACAAAGACAATTTGGGTATAGGTAGTTGGTGAGTACTGCAAGGTTCAACCAGATGGGTCTAGACACCGGAACCATGACTTGAGCATCCCAAACACACACTCTATTAAGATTTGTGTTTGTGCGTGTGCCTCATTATGGAGTTCTTGTTCAGGTGTGTGTGCATTTCTGATGGGTGTCATCAGCCATGGCTCCAGTGCATATCTGGCATCCCCCATGTCCCCATTGGCAAATCTGTGGTACAGCTGCGTCAGATGCCAGATGTGGGAATCATGGTAGCTTCCAGGGCAGCCAGCGCACACATTCATTATTATGCCCTGGATATCACACATGACCTGGCAGTTGATGTAGGGGAAGCCCTTGCGGTTGATGTAGGCCCTACCCCGCTCACCGGGTGGTCCTTTGATGCATATGTGCATGCAGTCTATTGCACCCACTACCTTGGGGTATTCTGCTATTTGACGGAAAAGACACATATTGCTGGCCAATGCCTCACGGGTGATAGGGAGGTATACGTGCTCACTGACATGTGCTGACATGGCATCCAGGAAATGGTGGAGTACCCTGGATGCTGATGCCTGTGATATCCCCATCATATCTCCAGTTGGCCTTTTGAAGGTACCTGTAGCTAGTATTCGTAGGCCTAACATACCTTGGTGTCCACTGGGATGGGTTCCCTTCTGTTAGTTCTATGTGTGATGTGTGGCTGGTACAGTTCAACAATCTGCTGTAGGAGGTCCCTGTCCACCCTATAGCACTCCACTATCTCCAGCTCATGTAGCCCTTGGTAGGTTACCCTGGGTCTGTACACTCTTCTCCATCTCCTCACTGTGGGTTGCTCGGCAGCATTCACATCCTCACCACCCTCAGCCTCTTGCACATGCTGGTTTATGATAGCAAAAGCAGCCCCTAACATTATTTCTCTTGCTTTCATTTTCTAAAATTTCCCCGTTTGTATACACCGGTGGTGCAGAGTTATTGGGAATAGCAAGGGGGAAACGTGTTTGCATAGTTTATAGTGGTGTGCTGGGCTGGGCTGCTGCCTGTGTGATTAGCTGTATCTGATACATTTCACCTGTCAGCTCAGCTAGTTCTCCTTGATAACCTTCCTACTGCTGTTTTTCCTTCCCATTGCCTCCCTGTTTAAGCCTGTGTGCGCACTGCACAAACAGAGTGCTCAACTGTGCACAGAGCTGCTATTTCCTGGTTTAACTTCCTTTTTTTTCCTGTGAAACCTGGTGCGTGGTGTGCACACCTGCTTACAATTTGTAAGGAGTGCTAGCCAGCTTGGACATACCTCTAGCTTAGCTGTGCTAAGCTAGGAGCAGTCCTGAGCCACAGGGCTCCAATCCACTTACAGTATTTCTGACACACACCCCCATGATATTACCTATCTCCTAGTCTTGCACCCAGCTATTTCTACTCTTACAACCTTGGGAACCACCTCACACCTTGGGGAAATCTGGGATTCACTATCCTTCACCTCATTTACATAGGATTGCCTGCTAATGCATAGTTACATGTCCCACACTCAGCCTCCCCCTTAGCAACCATTACTCACTGGCCAGGTTGTCTTATGCCCACCATTGACTTGCATGACTGAATACTGCTTTTAATTAGAATGCTTATTTTAGGTTTTTTTATTATCCCCCCCCCCATCCTGTTTGCGCACTGCTGCCCTATGCTTAAACAGGCAAGATCGGCGACAAAAAAATAAAAGTATTTTTTTTTTATTCTTTACACATTTTGCAATGCCAATGGCCTTCTACTTGACCATTGGCATGCTTCATCAATGATATGCAGCCTTTATTTGATGCTGTCATAGCTCGGTTTTGTAGTTTGCAGAAATGTACTTGGTTACTAACCGAGTACATTTCTGCAGACTGCACTCATCCTGCACTGACTGCTACCTCCTTCCTGGATCACAGATTACCCTCATTTGCATGGTTTTCACCTGCAAATGAGGGCAATTTGCATACAGGAGCTCGGTCCATGAAGGATTAGCCTAAGAGCTCACGTGCACGTCCCAGGAGCTCATTCCTGGACCGCACGTCGGCCATATTGCCGAAAATAGCTCTTAAACTATTCCTGCATGCTATAACGGGCTTCGTAAATCCAGGGGAAATTCTATGTCATATATCTACAAGGAGTTTGGAGAGTGGAATGGGAGATATCTTATACTAGTTAATATTAGATTGTAAACAAATCAGAAATATCTATGAACAATAAAACTAACAAATCCTAATATAACTCAGAGTGTACTGCTACAATACAAAAAAATTAACTGATAAAAAATAAATATAAACATTTATTTAAGAAGCTAGAACAGAAAAATAATCATGAGTCACCCCAATCACACAAACTAGGCTACCATGTTTTCCACATACATATACAGTATTTCATGCTGCTATGTCCTACTTTAAAAAATACATTACTCCTTTATTTTGAGTTAAATAGTTGTGAGGTTGAATTTCTTTTTTTAATTTTCAAGTTTTACACGCAGTCTGAATTCTCCTACTGATCTCATTATTTTCTCTGCAGGATATTTTCAATTAATGAGACGTCTGTGGAGTTTAAACATTGAGACATTCACATATATCAGATGGTGCTAGGCCCTTTGTGAATGAGAAAGAATCTCAAAGGAAAGACTGAAGCAATAAGAAAAAAAAACAGTAATCAAGCCTTACAGAGTCTATGGGAGACATCATGTAACTGTCCTTACAAGACTTCCTGGTAACATAATGTGAGAATATTTTCCAAAATGTTAACACTTTCATAGTACACCACAGTCCGACAAAGAATGGATCCTGAAATAGTAAAAATAGCATATATCTCTCTTTAGAGCAGAAAAAATGCATTACAGTAATAATATATGGATTTTAGGGGGTGACTATGCAGCTTTGTGATCAGTGCAACTACTGCAAACTGTATTATATCATATTAAGCTTGCACTTCAAGGAATTTGTTAAAATACAAATCTTCCAAGGCACAAACAATTAATACATTTTAAAATAAACTGTAGTAATGAAAGTAGAGCGCTGCAGAAATGTGAGCTTTATGTAACATATCAGGAGTATTTCCATGATGCAAGACATGCACAGCTGTTACTCATGACCAGTGCCTCTTTTCAGCATATGTAACTAATATTACTAAACAGCATGTTTTCAACACTGGCACACATTCAGCAAGCAAAACAGCTCACTACAGCATTTTAAAATTTACAGGGATACATTATTTGAGATGCCTCTTTCTTAGACATTGATTGGGATATTTCA